>NW_026292123.1:600000-795414 GCF_023091745.1 Budorcas taxicolor | reverse complement strand
CAGCCCTGTGGGAAAGCCTCTGGGAAAGCCTCGAGGGACAGCCTCGAGGGAAAGCCACAGATCCCTTGATCCACGTGACAGGAAGCGTGACACTACTGCTGCAGCTCGGGAGGAAAGCGCACGTGCATGCCCCCACTCGAGACGAGTCCTGACTCCCCTGGGGAGACTCAGAAGCACCCCAAGATCCATGGCAACACTGGAGAGGAATCCTCAGGTTCCGGCCCCGACTCCACACAAGGACTGAGGCCCCGGCATGGACGGGAGAGGAATCCCGAGAGGTCCCCTAGCAACTCGCATGGGGACTGGCCTTTCCTGAGGCCACCAGAGCGGGTCCCTGAGGTCCCCGTCGTAACTCGAGAAGACCTGCCGCAACTCGAGAAAATCCAGGAGGTTCTCCCCTCCAGGCGAGATGAGGCCCATTTCCGCTGAGGCGTCTCGAGGCTGATCACACCTCACCTCTGGAACTTTGAAAGGCTCCTTCACACCCTTGCTGCAAATCAAGATGTTCCCCGACATACCCGTCTCCACTCGAGAGGAACCACGAGGGTCCCGCCCACATCCAGAGAAGCCCCGTTTCCGCCTCGTAGCTCGAGATGAGGGATCCTTTCCCTGCTTCGTCGGGAAAGAGTTCCCGGTGTTCCCGTCGCATCTCAAGAGGAGGCCCTCTCAACAGGAACGGCGAGAGGAACTCCAGGGTCGTGCCACCATTCCAAGAGTCCCCCAGATGTCTCAGTCCATTCCAGAGGAACCTCTTTTCCCTTCACCGGCTCGTCTTTCACGCCGAGGATCGACTCACACCAAGGTGGCACGTGGCACAGCCCTGTGGGAAAGCCTCGTGGGAAAGCCTCGAGGGACAGCCTAGAGGGAAAGCCACAGATCCCTTGATCCACGTGACAGGAAGCGTGACACTACTGCTGCAGCTCGGGAGGAAAGCGCACGTGCATGCCCCCACACGAGACGAGGCCTGACTCCCCTGGGAGACTCAGAAGCACCCCAAGATCCATAGCAACACTGGAGAGGAATCCTCAGGTTCCGGCCCCGACTCCCACACCAGGACTGAGGCTCCGGCATGGACGGGAGAGGGAATCCCGAGAGGCCCCCTAGCAACTCGCATGGGGACTGGCCTTTCCTGAGGCCACCAGAGCGGGTCCCTGAGGTCCCCGTCGTAACTCGAGAAGACCTGCCGCAACTCGAGAAAATCCAGGAGGTTCTCCCCTCCAGGCGAGATGAGGCCCATTTCCGCTGAGGCGTCTCGAGGCTGATCACACCTCACCTCTGGAACTTCGAAAGGGTCCTTCACACCCTTGGTGCAAATCAAGAAGTTCCCCGACATACCCGTCTCCACTCGAGAGGAATCACGAGGGTCCCGCCCACATCCAGAGGGAGCCCCGTTTCCGCCTCGTAGCTCGAGATGAGGGATCCTTTCCCTGCTTCGTCGGGAAAGAGTTCCCGGCGTTCCCGGTCGCATCTCAAGAGGAGGCCCTCTCAACAGGAACGACGAGAGGAACTCCAGGGTCGTGCCACCATTCCAAGAGTCCCCCAGATGTCTCAGTCCATTCCAGAGGAACCTCTTTTCCCTTCACCGGCTCGTCTTTCACGCCGAGGATCGACTCACACCAAGGTGGCACGTGGCACAGCCCTGTGGGAAAGCCTCATGGGAAAGCCTCGAGGGACAGCCTCGAGGGAAAGCCACAGATCCCTTGATCCACGTGACAGGAAGCATGACACTACTGCTGAAACTCGGGAGGAAAGCGCACGTGCATGCCCCGACTCGAGACGAGGCCTGACTCCCCTGGGGAGACTCAGAAGCACCCCAAGATCCATGGCAACACTGGAGAGGAATCCTCAGGTTCCGACCCCGACTCCACACAAGGACTGAGGCCCCGGCATGGACGGGAGAGGAATCCCGAGAGGCCCCCTAGCAACTCGCATGGGGACTGGCCTTTCCTGAGGCCACCAGAGCGGGTCCCTGAGGTCCCCGTCGAAACTCGAGAAGACCTGCCGCAACTCGAGAAAATCCAGGAGGTTCTCCCCTCCAGGCGAGATGAGGCCCATTTCTGCTGAGGCGTCTCGAGGCTGATCACATCTCACCTCTGGAACTTCGAAAGGCTCCTTCACACCCTTGGTGCAAATCAAGAAGTTCCCCGACATAGCCGTCTCCACTCGAGAGGAATCACGAGGGTCCCGCCCACATCCAGAGGAGCCCCGTTTCCGCCTCGTAGCTCGAGATGAGGGATCCTTTCCCTGCTTCGTCGGGAAAGAGTTCCCGGCATTCCCGTCGCATCTCAAGAGGAGGCCCTCTCAACAGGAACGGCGAGAGGAACTCCAGGGTCGTGCCAGCATTCAAAGAGTCCTCCAGATGTCTCAGTCCATTCCAGAGGAACCTCTTTTCCCTTCACCGGCTCGTATTTCACGCCGAGGATCGACTCACACCAAGGTGGCACGTGGCACAGCCCTGTGGGAAAGCCTCGTGGGAAAGCCTCGAGGGACAGCCTCGAGGGAAAGCCACAGATCCCTTGATCCACGTGACAGGAAGCGTGACACTACTGCTGCAGCTCGGGAGGAAAGCGCACGTGCATGCCCCCACACGAGACGAGGCCTGACTCCCCTGGGGAGACTCAGAAGCACCCCAAGATCCATAGCAACACTGGAGAGGAATCCTCAGGTTCCGGCCCCGACTCCACACCAGGACTGAGGCCCCGGCATGGACGGGAGAGGAATCCCGAGAGGCCCCCTAGCAACTCGCATGGGGACTGGCCTTTCCTGAGGCCACCAGAGCGGGTCCCTGAGGTCCCCGTCGTAACTCGAGAAGACCTGCCGCAACTCGAGAAAATCCAGGAGGTTCTCCCCTCCAGGCGAGATGAGGCCCATTTCCGCTGAGGCGTCTCGAGGCTGATCACACCTCACCTTTGGAACTTTGAAACGCTCGTTCACACCCTTGCTGCAAATCAGGAAGTTCCCCGACATACCCGTCTCCACTCGAGAGGAATCACGAGGGTCCCGCCAACATCCAGAGGAGCCCCGTTTACGCTTCGTAGCTCGAGATGAGGGATCCTTTCCCTGCTTCGTCGGGAAAGAGTTCCCGGCGTTCCCGTCGCATCTCAAGAGGAGGCCCTCTCAACAGGAACGGCGAGAGGAACTCCAGGGTTGTGCCACCTTTCCAAGAGTCCCCCAGATGTCTCAGTCCATTCCAGAGGAACTTCTTTTCCCTTCACCGGCTCGTCTTTCACGCCGAGGATCGACTCACACCAAGGTGGCACGTGGCACAGCCCTGTGGGAAAGCCTCTTGGGAAAGCCTCGAGGGACAGCCTCGAGGGAAAGCCACAGATCCCTTGATCCACGTGACAGGAAGCGTGACACTACTGCTGCAGCTCGGGAGGAAAGCGCACGTGCATGCCCCCACTCGAGACGAGTCCTGACTCCCCTGGGGAGACTCAGAAGCACCCCAAGATCCATGGCAACACTGGAGAGGAATCCTCAGGTTCCGGCCCCGACTCCACACAAGGACTGAGGCCCCGGCATGGACGGGAGAGGAATCCCGAGAGGTCCCCTAGCAACTCGCATGGGGACTGGCCTTTCCTGAGGCCACCAGAGCGGGTCCCTGAGGTCCCCGTCGTAACTCGAGAAGACCTGCCGCAACTCGAGAAAATCCAGGAGGTTCTCCCCTCCAGGCGAGATGAGGCCCATTTCCGCTGAGGCGTCTCGAGGCTGATCACACCTCACCTCTGGAACTTTGAAAGGCTCCTTCACACCCTTGCTGCAAATCAAGATGTTCCCCGACATACCCGTCTCCACTCGAGAGGAACCACGAGGGTCCCGCCCACATCCAGAGAAGCCCCGTTTCCGCCTCGTAGCTCGAGATGAGGGATCCTTTCCCTGCTTCGTCGGGAAAGAGTTCCCGGTGTTCCCGTCGCATCTCAAGAGGAGGCCCTCTCAACAGGAACGGCGAGAGGAACTCCAGGGTCGTGCCACCATTCCAAGAGTCCCCCAGATGTCTCAGTCCATTCCAGAGGAACCTCTTTTCCCTTCACCGGCTCGTCTTTCACGCCGAGGATCGACTCACACCAAGGTGGCACGTGGCACAGCCCTGTGGGAAAGCCTCGTGGGAAAGCCTCGAGGGACAGCCTAGAGGGAAAGCCACAGATCCCTTGATCAACGTGACAGGAAGCGTGACACTACTGCTGCAGCTCGGGAGGAAAGCGCATGTGCATGCCCCCACACGAGACGAGGCCTGACTCCCCTGGGGAGACTCAGAAGCACCCCAAGATCCATAGCAACACTGGAGAGGAATCCTCAGGTTCCGGCCCCGACTCCACACCAGGACTGAGGCCCCGGCATGGACGGGAGAGGAATCCCGAGAGGCCCCCTAGCAACTCGCATGGGGACTGGCCTTTCCTGAGGCCACCAGAGCGGGTCCCTGAGGTCCCCGTCGTAACTCGAGAAGACCTGCCGCAACTCGAGAAAATCCAGGAGGTTCTCCCCTCCAGGCGAGATGAGGCCCATTTCCGCTGAGGCGTCTCGAGGCTGATCACACCTCACCTCTGGAACTTCGAAAGGGTCCTTCACACCCTTGGTGCAAATCAAGAAGTTCCCCGACATACCCGTCTCCACTCGAGAGGAATCACGAGGGTCCCGCCCACATCCAGAGGAGCCCCGTTTCCGCCTCGTAGCTCGAGATGAGGGATCCTTTCCCTGCTTCGTCGGGAAAGAGTTCCCGGCGTTCCCGTCGCATCTCAAGAGGAGGCCCTCTCAACAGGAACGACGAGAGGAACTCCAGGGTCGTGCCACCATTCCAAGAGTCCCCCAGATGTCTCAGTCCATTCCAGAGGAACCTCTTTTCCCTTCACCGGCTCGTCTTTCACGCCGAGGATCGACTCACACCAAGGTGGCACGTGGCACAGCCCTGTGGGAAAGTCTCATGGGAAAGCCTCGAGGGACAGCCTCGAGGGAAAGCCACAGATCCCTTGATCCACGTGACAGGAAGCATGACACTACTGCTGAAACTCGGGAGGAAAGCGCACGTGCATGCCCCGACTCGAGACGAGGCCTGACTCCCCTGGGGAGACTCAGAAGCACCCCAAGATCCATGGCAACACTGGAGAGGAATCCTCAGGTTCCGACCCCGACTCCACACAAGGACTGAGGCCCCGGCATGGACGGGAGAGGAATCCCGAGAGGCCCGCTAGCAAATCGCATGGGGACTGGCCTTTCCTGAGGCCACCAGAGCGGGTCCCTGAGGTCCCCGTCGAAACTCGAGAAGACCTGCCGCAACTCGAGAAAATCCAGGAGGTTCTCCCCTCCAGGCGAGATGAGGCCCATTTCTGCTGAGGCGTCTCGAGGCTGATCACATCTCACCTCTGGAACTTCGAAAGGCTCCTTCACACCCTTGGTGCAAATCATGAAGTTCCCCGACATAGCCGTCTGAACTCGAGAGGAATCACGAGCGTCCCGCCCACATCCAGAGGAGCCCCGTTTCCGCCTCGTAGCTCGAGATGAGGGATCCTTTCCCTGCTTCGTCGGGAAAGAGTTCCCGGCATTCCCGTCGCATCTCAAGAGGAGGCCCTCTCAACAGGAACGGCGAGAGGAACTCCAGGGTCGTGCCAGCATTCAAAGAGTCCTCCAGATGTCTCAGTCCATTCCAGAGGAACCTCTTTTCCCTTCACCGGCTCGTATTTCACGCCGAGGATCGACTCACACCAAGGTGGCACGTGGCACAGCCCTGTGGGAAAGCCTCGTGGGAAAGCCTCGAGGGACAGCCTCGAGGGAAAGCCACAGATCCCTTGATCCACGTGACAGGAAGCGTGACACTACTGCTGCAGCTCGGGAGGAAAGCGCACGTGCATGCCCCCACACGAGACGAGGCCTGACTCCCCTGGGGAGACTCAGAAGCACCCCAAGATCCATAGCAACACTGGAGAGGAATCCTCAGGTTCCGGCCCCGACTCCACACCAGGACTGAGGCCCCGGCATGGACGGGAGAGGAATCCCGAGAGGCCCCCTAGCAACTCGCATGGGGACTGGCCTTTCCTGAGGCCACCAGAGCGGGTCCCTGAGGTCCCCGTCGTAACTCGAGAAGACCTGCCGCAACTCGAGAAAATCCAGGAGGTTCTCCCCTCCAGGCGAGATGAGGCCCATTTCCGCTGAGGCGTCTCGAGGCTGATCACACCTCACCTCTGGAACTTCGAAAGGCTCCTTCACACCCTTGGTGCAAATCAAGAAGTTCCCCGACATAGCCATCTGCACTCGAGAGGAATCACGAGCGTCCCGCCCACATCCAGAGGAGCCCCGTTTCCGCCTCGTAGCTCGAGATGAGGGATCCTTTCCCTGCTTCGTCGGGAAAGAGTTCCCGGTGTTCCCGTCGCATCTCAAGAGGAGGCCCTCTCAACAGGAACGGCGAGAGGAACTCCAGGGTCGTGCCAGCATTCCAAGAGTCCCCCAGATGTCTCAGTCCATTCCAGAGGAACCTCTTTTCCCTTCACCGGCTCGTCTTTCACGCCGAGGATCGACTCACACCAAGGTGACACGTGCCACAGCCCTGTGGGAAAGCCTCGTGGGAAAGCCTCGAGGGACAGCCTCGAGGGAAAGCCACAGATCCCTTGATCCACGTGACAGGAAGCGTGACACTACTGCTGCAGCTCGGGAGGAAAGCGCACGTGCATGCTACCACTCGACACGAGGCCTGACTCCCCTGGGGAGACTCAGAAGCACCCCAAGATCCATAGCCACACTGGAGAGGAATCCTCAGGTTCCGGCCCCGACTCCACACCAGGACTGAGGCCCCGGCATGGACGGGAGAGGAATCCCGAGAGGCCCCCTAGCAACTCGCATGGGGACTGGCCTTTCCTGAGGCCACCAGAGCGGGTCCCTGAGGTCCCCGTCGTAACTCGAGAAGACCTGCCGCAACTCGAGAAAATCCAGGAGGTTCTCCCCTCCAGGCGAGATGAGGCCCATTTCCGCTGAGGCGTCTCGAGGCTGATCACACCTCACCTCTGGAACTTCGAAAGGGTCCTTCACACCCTTGGTGCAAATCAAGAAGTTCCCCGACATACCCGTCTCCACTCGAGAGGAATCGCGAGGGTCCCGCCCACATCCAGAGGAGCCCCGTTTCCGCCTCGTAGCTCGAGATGAGGGATCCTTTCCCTGCTTCGTCGGGAAAGAGTTCCCGGCGTTCCCGTCGCATCTCAAGAGGAGGCCCTCTCAACAGGAACGGCGAGAGGAACTCCAGGGTCGTGCCACCATTCCAAGAGTCCCCCAGATGTCTCAGTCCATTCCAGAGGAACCTCTTTTCCCTTCACGGGCTCGTATTTCACGCCGAGGATCGACTCACACCAAGGTGGCACGTGGCACAGCCCTGTGGGAAAGCCTCGTGGGAAAGCCTCGAGGGACAGCCTCGAGGGAAAGCCACAGATCCCTTGATCCACGTGACAGGAAGCGTGACACTACTGCTGTAGCTCGGGAGGAAAGCGCACGTGCATACCCCCACTCGAGACGAGGCCTGACTCCCCTGGGGAGACTCAGAAGCACCCCAAGATCCATGGCAACACTGGAGAGGAATCCTCAGGTTCCGACCCCGACTCCACACAAGGACTGAGGCCCCGGCATGGACGGGAGAGGAATCCCGAGAGGCCCGCTAGCAACTCGCATGGGGACTGGCCTTTCCTGAGGCCACCAGAGCGGGTCCCTGAGGTCCCCATCGAAACTCGAGAAGACCTGCCGCAACTCGAGAAAATCCAGGAGGTTCTCCCCTCCAGGCGAGATGAGGCCCATTTCTGCTGAGGCGTCTCGAGGCTGATCACATCTCACCTCTGGAACTTCGAAAGGCTCCTTCACACCCTTGGTGCAAATCAAGAAGTTCCCCGACATAGCCATCTGCACTCGAGAGGAATCACGAGCGTCCCGCCCACATCCAGAGGAGCCCCGTTTCCGCCTCGTAGCTCGAGATGAGGGATCCTTTCCCTGCTTCGTCGGGAAAGAGTTCCCGGTGTTCCCGTCGCATCTCAAGAGGAGGCCCTCTCAACAGGAACGGCGAGAGGAACTCCAGGGTCGTGCCAGCATTCCAAGAGTCCCCCAGATGTCTCAGTCCATTCCAGAGGAACCTCTTTTCCCTTCACCGGCTCGTCTTTCACGCCGAGGATCGACTCACACCAAGGTGACACGTGCCACAGCCCTGTGGGAAAGCCTCGTGGGAAAGCCTCGAGGGACAGCCTCGAGGGAAAGCCACAGATCCCTTGATCCACGTGACAGGAAGAGTGACACTACTGCTGCAGCTCGGGAGGAAAGCGCACGTGCATGCTACCACTCGACACGAGGCCTGACTCCCCTGGGGAGACTCAGAAGCACCCCAAGATCCATAGCCACACTGGAGAGGAATCCTCAGGTTCCGGCCCCGACTCCACACCAGGACTGAGGCCCCGGCATGGACGGGAGAGGAATCCCGAGAGGCCCCCTAGCAACTCGCATGGGGACTGGCCTTTCCTGAGGCCACCAGAGCGGGTCCCTGAGGTCCCCGTCGTAACTCGAGAAGACCTGCCGCAACTCGAGAAAATCCAGGAGGTTCTCCCCTCCAAGCGAGATGAGGCCCATTTCCGCTGAGGCGTCTCGAGGCTGATCACACCTCACCTCTGGAACTTCGAAAGGGTCCTTCACACCCTTGGTGCAAATCAAGAAGTTCCCCGACATACCCGTCTCCACTCGAGAGGAATCACGAGGGTCCCGCCCACATCCAGAGGAGCCCCGTTTCCGCCTCGTAGCTCGAGATGAGGGATCCTTTCCCTGCTTCGTCGGGAAAGAGTTTCCGGCGTTCCCGTCGCATCTCAAGAGGAGGCCCTCTCAACAGGAACGGCGAGAGGAACTCCAGGGTCGTGCCACCATTCCAAGAGTCCCCCAGATGTCTCAGTCCATTCCAGAGGAACCTCTTTTCCCTTCACCGGCTCGTCTTTCACGCCTAGGATCGACTCACACCAAGGTGGCACGTGGCACAGCCCTGTGGGAAAGTCTCGTGGGAAAGCCTCGAGGGACAGCCTCGAGGGAAAGCCACAGATCCCTTGATCCACGTGACAGGAAGCGTGACACTACTGCTGCAGCTCGGGAGGAAAGCGCACGTGCATGCCCCCACTCGAGACGAGGCCTGACTCCCCTGGGGAGACTCAGAAGCACCCCAGGATCCATGGCAACACTGGAGAGGAATCCTCAGGTTCCGACCCCGACTCCACACCAGGACTGAGGCCCCGGCATGGACGGGAGAGGAATCCCGAGAGGCCCCCTAGCAACTCGCATGGGGACTGGCCTTTCCTGAGGCCACCAGAGCGGGTCCCTGAGGTCCCCGTCGTAACTCGAGAAGACCTGCCGCAACTCGAGAAAATCCAGGAGGTTCTCCCCTCCAGGCGAGATGAGGCCCATTTCCGCTGAGGCGTCTCGAGGCTGATCACACCTCACCTCTGGAACTTCGAATGGGTCCTTCACACCCTTGGTGCAAATCAAGAAGTTCCCCGACATACCCGTCTCCACTCGAGAGGAATCGCGAGGGTCCCGCCCACATCCAGAGGAGCCCCGTTTCCGCCTCGTAGCTCGAGATGATGGATCCTTTCCCTGCTTCGTCGGGAAAGAGTTCCCGGCGTTCCCGTCGCACCTCAAGAGGAGGCCCTCTCAACAGGAACGGCGAGAGGAATTCCAGGGTCGTGCCACCATTCCAAGAGTCCCCCAGATGTCTCAGTCCATTCCAGAGGAACCTCTTTTCCCTTCACCGGCTCGTCTTTCACGCCGAGGATCGACTCACACCAAGGTGGCACGTGGCACAGCCCTGTGGGAAAGTCTCGTGGGAAAGCCACAGATCCCTTGATCCACGTGACCGGAAGCGTGACACTACTGCTGCAGCTCGGGAGGAAAGCGCACGTGCATGCCCCCACTCGAGACGAGGCCTGACTCCCCTGGGGAGACTCAGAAGCACCCCAAGATCCATGGCAACACTGGAGAGGAATCCTCAGGTTCCGACCCCGACTCCACACAAGGACTGAGGCCCCGGCATGGACGGGAGAGGAATCCCGAGAGGCCCCCTAGCAACTCGCATGGGGACTGGCCTTTCCTGAGGCCACCAGAGCGGGTCCCTGAGGTCCCCGTCGAAACTCGAGAAGACCTGCCGCAACTCGAGAAAATCCAGGAGGTTCTCCCCTCCAGGCGAGATGAGGCCCATTTCTGCTGAGGCGTCTCGAGGCTGATCACATCTCACCTCTGGAACTTCGAAAGGCTCCTTCACACCCTTGGTGCAAATCAAGAAGTTCCCCGACATAGCCGTCTGAACTCGAGAGGAATCACGAGCGTCCCGCCCACATCCAGAGGAGCCCCGTTTCCGCCTCGTAGCTCGAGATGAGGGATCCTTTCCCTGCTTCGTCGGGAAAGAGTTCCCGGCGTTCCCGTCGCATCTCAAGAGGAGGCCCTCTCAACAGGAACGGCGAGAGGAACTCCAGGGTCGTGCCAGCATTCAAAGAGTCCTCCAGATGTCTCAGTCCATTCCAGAGGAACCTCTTTTCCCTTCACCGGCTCGTATTTCACGCCGAGGATCGACTCACACCAAGGTGGCACGTGGCACAGCCCTGTGGGAAAGCCTCGTGGGAAAGCCTCGAGGGACAGCCTCGAGGGAAAGCCACAGATCCCTTGATCCACGTGACAGGAAGCGTGACACTACTGCTGCAGCTCGGGAGGAAATTGCACGTGCATGCCCCCACTCGAGACGAGGCCTGACTCCCCTGGGGAGACTCAGAAGCACCCCAAGATCCATAGCAACACTGGAGAGGAATCCTCAGGTTCCGGCCCCGACTCCACACCAGGACTGAGGCCCCGGCATGGACGGGAGAGGAATCCCGAGAGGACCCCTAGCAACTCGCATGGGGACTGGCCTTTCCTGAGGCCACCAGAGCGGGTCCCTGAGGTCCCCGTCGTAACTCGAGAAGACCTGCCGCAACTCGAGAAAATCCAGGAGGTTCTCCCCTCCAGGCGAGATGAGGCCCATTTCCGCTGAGGCGTCTCGAGGCTGATCACACCTCACCTCTGGAACTTCGAAAGGGTCCTTCACACCCTTGGTGCAAATCAAGAAGTTCCCCGACATACCCGTCTCCACTCGAGAGGAATCACGAGGGTCCCGCCCACATCCAGAGGAGCCCCGTTTCCGCCTCGTAGCTCGAGATGAGGGATCCTTTCCCTGCTTCGTCGGGAAAGAGTTCCCGGTGTTCCCGTCGCATCTCAAGAGGAGGCCCTCTCAACAGGAACGGCGAGAGGAACTCCAGGGTCGTGCCACCATTCCAAGAGTCCCCCAGATGTCTCAGTCCATTCCAGAGGAACCTCTTTTCCCTTCACCGGCTCGTCTTTCACGCCGAGGATCGACTCACACCAAGGTGGCACGTGGCACAGCCCTGTGGGAAAGCCTCGTGGGAAAGCCTCGAGGGACAGCCTAGAGGGAAAGCCACAGATCCCTTGATCCACGTGACAGGAAGCGTGACACTACTGCTGCAGCTCGGGAGGAAAGCGAGGGTGCATGCCCCCACACGAGACGAGGCCTGACTCCCCTGGGGAGACTCAGAAGCACCCCAAGATCCATAGCAACACTGGAGAGGAATCCTCAGGTTCCGGCCCCGACTCCACACCAGGACTGAGGCCCCGGCATGGACGGGAGAGGAATCCCGAGAGGCCCCCTAGCAACTCGCATGGGGACTGGCCTTTCCTGAGGCCACCAGAGCGGGTCCCTGAGGTCCCCGTCGTAACTTGAGAAGACCTGCCGCAACTCGAGAAAATCCAGGAGGTTCTCCCCTCCAGGCGAGATGAGGCCCATTTCCGCTAAGGCGTCTCGAGGCTGATCACACCTCACCTCTGGAACTTCGAAAGGGTCCTTCACACCCTTGGTGCAAATCAAGAAGTTCCCCGACATACCCGTCTCCACTCGAGAGGAATCACGAGGGTCCCGCCCACATCCAGAGGAGCCCCGTTTCCGCCTCGTAGCTCGAGATGAGGGATCCTTTCCCTGCTTCGTCGGGAAAGAGTTCCCGGCGTTCCCGTCGCATCTCAAGAGGAGGCCCTCTCAACAGGAACGGCGAGAGGAACTCCAGGGTCGTGCCACCATTCCAAGAGTCCCCCAGATGTCTCAGTCCATTCCAGAGGAACCTCTTTTCCCTTCACCGGATCGTCTTTCACGCCGAGGATCGACTCACACCAAGGTGGCACGTGGCACAGCCCTGTGGGAAAGCCTCGTGGGAAAGCCTCGAGGGACAGCCTCGAGGGAAAGCCACAGATCCCTTGATCCACGTGACAGGAAGCGTGACACTACTGCTGCAGCTCGGGAGGAAAGCGCACGTGCATGCTACCACTCGACACGAGGCCTGACTCCCCTGGGGAGACTCAGAAGGACCCCAAGATCCATAGCAACACTGGAGAGGAATCCTCAGGTTCCGGCCCCGACTCCACACCAGGACTGAGGCCCCGGCATGGACGGGAGAGGAATCCCGAGAGGCCCCCTAGCAACTCGCATGGGGACTGGCCTTTCCTGAGGCCACCAGAGCGGGTCCCTGAGGTCCCCGTCGTAACTCGAGAAGACCTGCCGCAACTCGAGAAAATCCAGGAGGTTCTCCCCTCCAGGCGAGATGAGGCCCATTTCCGCTGAGGCGTCTCGAGGCTGATCACACCTCACCTCTGGAACTTCGAAAGGGTCCTTCACACCCTTGGTGCAAATCAAGAAGTTCCCCGACATACCCGTCTCCACTCGAGAGGAATCACGAGGGTCCCGCCCACATCCAGAGGAGCCCCGTTTCCGCCTCGTAGCTCGAGATGAGGGATCCTTTCCCTGCTTCGTCGGGAAAGAGTTCCCGGCGTTCCCGTCGCATCTCAAGAGGAGGCCGTCTCAACAGGAACGGCGAGAGGAACTCCAGGGTCGTGCCACCATTCCAAGAGTCCCCCAGATGTCTCAGTCCATTCCAGAGGAACCTCTTTTCCCTTCACCGGCTCGTCTTTCACGCCTAGGATCGACTCACACCAAGGTGGCACGTGGCACAGCCCTGTGGGAAAGTCTCGTGGGAAAGCCTCGACGGACAGCCTCGAGGGAAAGCCACAGATCCCTTGATCCACGTGACAGGAAGCGTGACACTACTGCTGCAGCTCGGGAGGAAAGCGCACGTGCATGCCCCCACTCGAGACGAGGCCTGACTCCCCTGGGGAGACTCAGAAGCACCCCAGGATCCATGGCAACACTGGAGAGGAATCCTCAGGTTCCGACCCCGACTCCACACAAGGACTGAGGCCCCGGCATGGACGGGAGAGGAATCCCGAGAGGCCCGCTAGCAACTCGCATGGGGACTGGCCTTTCCTGAGGCCACCAGAGCGGGTCCCTGAGGTCCCCATCGAAACTCGAGAAGACCTGCCGCAACTCGAGAAAATCCAGGAGGTTCTCCCCTCCAGGCGAGATGAGGCCCATTTCCGCTGAGGCGTCTCGAGGCTGATCACATCTCACCTCTGGAACTTCGAAAGGCTCCTTCACACCCTTGGTGCAAATCAAGAAGTTCCCCGACATAGCCGTCTGCACTCGAGAGGAATCACGAGCGTCCCGCCCACATCCAGAGGAGCCCCGTTTCCGCCTCGTAGCTCGAGATGAGGGATCCTTTCCCTGCTTCGTCGGGAAAGAGTTCCCGGCGTTCCCGTCGCAACTCAAGAGGAGGCCCTCTCTACAGGAACGGCGAGAGGAACTCCAGGGTCGTGCCACCATTCCAATAGTCCCCCAGATGTCTCAGTCCATTCCAGAGGAACCTCTTTTCCCTACACCCGCTCGTCTTTCACGCCGAGGATCGACTCACACCAAGGTGGCACGTGGCACAGCCCTGTGGGAAAGCCTCGCGGGAAAGCCTCGAGGGACAGCCTCGAGGGAAAGCCACAGGTCCCTTGATCCACGTGACAGGAAGCGTGACACTACTGCTGCAGCTCGGGAGGAAAGCGCACGTGCATGCCCCCACTCGAGACGAGGCCTGACTCCCCTGGGGAGACTCAGAAGCACCCCAAGATCCATAGCAACACTGGAGAGGAATCCTCAGGTTCCGGCCCCGACTCCACACCAGGACTGAGGCCCCGGCATGGACGGGAGAGGAATCCCGAGAGGCCCCCTAGCAACTAGCATGGGGACTGGCCTTTCCTGAGGCCACCAGAGCGGGTCCCTGAGGTCCCCGTCGTAACTCGAGAAGACCTGCCGCAACTCGAGAAAATCCAGGAGGTTCTCCCCTCCAGGCGAGATGAGGCCCATTTCCGCTGAGGCGTCTCGAGGCTGATCACACCTCACCTCTGGAACTTCGAAAGGGTCCTTCACACCCTTGGTGCAAATCAAGAAGTTCCCCGACATACCCGTCTCCACTCGAGAGGAATCACGAGGGTCCCGCCCACATCCAGAGGAGCCCCGTTTCCGCCTCGTAGCTCGAGATGAGGGATCCTTTCCCTGCTTCGTCGGGAAAGAGTTCCCGGTGTTCCCGTCGCATCTCAAGAGGAGGCCCTCTCAACAGGAACGGCGAGAGGAACTCCAGGGTCGTGCCACCATTCCAAGAGTCCCTCAGATGTCTCAGTCCATTCCAGAGGAACCTCTTTTCCCTTCACCGGCTCGTCTTTCACGCCGAGGATCGACTCACACCAAGGTGGCACGTGGCACAGCCCTGTGGGACAGCCTCGTGGGAAAGCCTCGAGGGACAGCCTCGAGGGAAAGCCACAGATCCCTTGATCCACGTGACAGGAAGCGTGACACTACTGCTGCAGGCCGGGAGGAAAGCGCACGTGCATGCCCCCACTCGAGACGAGGCCTGACTCCCCTGGGGAGACTCAGAAGCACCCCAAGATCCATGGCAACACTGGAGAGGAATCCTCAGGTTCCGGCCCCGACTCCACACAAGGACTGAGGCCCCGGCATGGACGGGACAGGAATCAAGAGAGGCCCCCTAGCAACTCGCATGGGGACTGGCCTTTCCTGAGGCCACCAGAGCGGGTCCCTGATGTCCCCGTCGAAACTCGAGAAGACCTGCCGCAACACGAGAAAATCCAGGAGGTTCTCCCCTCCAGGCGAGATGAGGCCCATTTCTGCTGAGGCGTCTCGACGCTGATCACATCTCACCTCTGGAACTTCGAAAGGCTCCTTCACACCCTTGGTGCAAATCAAGAAGTTCCCCGACATACCCGTCTCCACTCGAGAGGAATCACGAGGGTCCCGCCCACATCCAGAGGAGCCCCGTTTCCGCCTCGTAGCTCGAGATGAGGGATCCTTTCCCTGCTTCGTCGGGAAAGAGTTTCCGGCGTTCCCGTCGCATCTCAAGAGGAGGCCCTCTCAACAGGAACGGCGAGAGGAACTCCAGGGTCGTGCCACCATTCCAAGAGTCCCCCAGATGTCTCAGTCCATTCCAGAGGAACCTCTTTTCCCTTCACCGGCTCGTCTTTCACGCCGAGGTTCGACTCACACCAAGGTGGCACGTGGCACAGCCCTGTGGGAAAGTCTCGTGGGAAAGCCTCGAGGGACAGCCTCGAGGGAAAGCCACAGATCCCTTGATCCACGTGACAGGAAGCGTGACACTACTGCTGCAGCTCGGGAGGAAAGCGCACGTGCATGCCCCCACTCGAGACGAGGCCTGACTCCCCTGGGGAGACTCAGAAGCACCCCAAGATCCATGCCAACACTGGAGAGGAATCCTCAGGTTCCGACCCCGACTCCACACAAGGACTGAGGCCCCGGCATGGACGGGAGAGGAATCCCGAGAGGCCCCCTAGCAACTCGCATGGGGACTGGCCTTTCCTGAGGCCACCAGAGCGGGTCCCTGAGGTCCCCGTCGAAACTCGAGAAGACCTGCCGCAACTCGAGAAAATCCAGGAGGTTCTCCCCTCCAGGCGAGATGAGGCCCATTTCTGCTGAGGCGTCTCGAGGCTGATCACATCTCACCTCTGGAACTTCGAAAGGCTCCTTCACACCCTTGGTGCAAATCAAGAAGTTCCCCGACATAGCAGTCTCCACTCGAGAGGAATCAAGAGCGTCCCGCCCACATCCAGAGGAGCCCCGTTTCCGCCTCGTAGCTCGAGATGAGGGATCCTTTCCCTGCTTCGTCGGGAAAGAGTTCCCGGCGTTCCCGTCGCATCTCAAGAGGAGGCCCTCTCAACAGGAACGGCGAGAGGAACTCCAGGGTCGTGCCACCATTCCAAGAGTCCCCCAGATGTCTCAGTCCATTCCAGAGGAACCTCTTTTCCCTTCACCGGCTCGTCTTTCACGCCGAGGATCGACTCACACCAAGGTGGCACGTGGCACAGCCCTGTGGGAAAGCCTCATGGGAAAGCCTCGAGGGACAGCCTCGAGGGAAAGCCACAGATCCCTTGATCCACGTGACAGGAAGCATGACACTACTGCTGCAGCTCGGGAGGAAAGCGCACGTGCATGCCCCCACTCGAGACGAGGCCTGACTCCCCTGGGGAGACTCAGAAGCACCCCAAGATCCATGGCAACACTGGAGAGGAATCCTCAGGTTCCGGCCCCGACTCCACACAAGGACTGAGGCCCCGGCATGGACGGGAGAGGAATCCCGAGAGGCCCCCTAGGAACTTGCATGGGGACTGGCCTTTCCTGAGGCCACCAGAGCGGGTCCCTGAGGTCCCCGTCGAAACTCGAGAAGACCTGCCGCAACTCGAGAAAATCCAGGAGGTTCTCCCCTCCAGGAGAGATGAGGCCCATTTCTGCTGAGGCGTCTCGAGGCTGATCACATCTCACCTCTGGAACTTCGAAAGGCTCCTTCACACCCTTGTTGCAAATCAAGAAGTTCCCCGACATAGCCGTCTCCACTCGAGAGGAATCACGAGGGTCCCGCCCACATCCAGAGGAGCCCCGTTTCCGCCTCGTAGCTCGAGATGAGGGATCCTTTCCCTGCTTCATCGGAAAAGAGTTCCCGGCGTTCCCGTCGCATCTGAAGAGGAGGCCCTCTGAACAGGAACGGCGAGAGGAACTCCAGGGTCGTACCAGCATTCCAAGAGTCCTCCAGATGTCTCAGTCCATTCCAGAGGAATCTCTTTTCCCTTCACCGGCTCGTATTTCACGCCGAGGATCGACTCACACCAAGGTGGCACGTGGCACAGCCCTGTGGGAAAGCCTCGTGGGAAAGCCTCGAGGGACAGCCTAGAGGGAAAGCCACAGATCCCTTGATCCACGTGACAGGAAGCGTGACACTACTGCTGCAGCTCGGGAGGAAAGCGAGGGTGCATGCCCCCACACGAGACGAGGCCTGACTCCCCTGGGGAGACTCAGAAGCACCCCAAGATCCATAGCAACACTGGAGAGGAATCCTCAGGTTCCGGCCCCGACTCCACACCAGGACTGAGGCCCCGGCATGGACGGGAGAGGAATCCCGAGAGGCCCCCTAGCAACTCGCATGGGGACTGGCCTTTCCTGAGGCCACCAGAGCGGGTCCCTGAGGTCCCCGTCGTAACTTGAGAAGACCTGCCGCAACTCGAGAAAATCCAGGAGGTTCTCCCCTCCAGGCGAGATGAGGCCCATTTCCGCTAAGGCGTCTCGAGGCTGATCACACCTCACCTCTGGAACTTCGAAAGGGTCCTTCACACCCTTGGTGCAAATCAAGAAGTTCCCCGACATACCCGTCTCCACTCGAGAGGAATCACGAGGGTCCCGCACACATCCAGAGGAGCCCCGTTTCCGCCTCGTAGCTCGAGATGAGGGATCCTTTCCCTGCTTCGTCGGGAAAGAGTTCCCGGCGTTCCCGTCGCATCTCAAGAGGAGGCCCTCTCAACAGGAACGGCGAGAGGAACTCCAGGGTCGTGCCACCATTCCAAGAGTCCCCCAGATGTCTCAGTCCATTCCAGAGGAACCTCTTTTCCCTTCACCGGATCGTCTTTCACGCCGAGGATCGACTCACACCAAGGTGGCACGTGGCACAGCCCTGTGGGAAAGCCTCGTGGGAAAGCCTCGAGGGACAGCCTCGAGGGAAAGCCACAGATCCCTTGATCCACGTGACAGGAAGCGTGACACTACTGCTGCAGCTCGGGAGGAAAGCGCACGTGCATGCTACCACTCGACACGAGGCCTGACTCCCCTGGGGAGACTCAGAAGGACCCCAAGATCCATAGCAACACTGGAGAGGAATCCTC
This sequence comes from Budorcas taxicolor, assembly GCF_023091745.1. Taxonomy (NCBI): domain Eukaryota; kingdom Metazoa; phylum Chordata; class Mammalia; order Artiodactyla; family Bovidae; genus Budorcas; species Budorcas taxicolor. The sequence continues at coordinate 777,273 of NW_026292123.1, read as the reverse complement.
AGGTTACGGCCCCGACTCCACACCAGGACTGAGGCCCCGGCATGGACGGGAGAGGAATCCCGAGAGGCCCCCTAGCAACTCGCATGGGGACTGGCCTTTCCTGAGGCCACCAGAGCGGGTCCCTGAGGTCCCCGTCGTAACTCGAGAAGACCTGCCGCAACTCGAGAAAATCCAGGAGGTTCTCCCCTCCAGGCGAGATGAGGCCCATTTCCGCTGAGGCGTCTCGAGGCTGATCACACCTCACCTCTGGAACTTCGAAAGGGTCCTTCACACCCTTGGTGCAAATCAAGAAGTTCCCCGACATACCCGTCTCCACTCGAGAGGAATCACGAGGGTCCCGCCCACATCCAGAGGAGCCCCGTTTCCGCCTCGTAGCTCGAGATGAGGGATCCTTTCCCTGCTTCGTCGGGAAAGAGTTCCCGGCGTTCCCGTCGCATCTCAAGAGGAGGCCGTCTCAACAGGAACGGCGAGAGGAACTCCAGGGTCGTGCCACCATTCCAAGAGTCCCCCAGATGTCTCAGTCCATTCCAGAGGAACCTCTTTTCCCTTCACCGGCTCGTCTTTCACGCCTAGGATCGACTCACACCAAGGTGGCACGTGGCACAGCCCTGTGGGAAAGTCTCGTGGGAAAGCCTCGACGGACAGCCTCGAGGGAAAGCCACAGATCCCTTGATCCACGTGAGAGGAAGCGTGACACTACTGCTGCAGCTCGGGAGGAAAGCGCACGTGCATGCCCCCACTCGAGACGAGGCCTGACTCCCCTGGGGAGACTCAGAAGCACCCCAGGATCCATGGCAACACTGGAGAGGAATCCTCAGGTACCGAACCCGACTCCACACAAGGACTGAGGCCCCGGCATGGACGGGAGAGGAATCCCGAGAGGCCCGCTAGCAACTCGCATGGGGACTGGCCTTTCCTGAGGCCACCAGAGCGGGTCCCTGAGGTCCCCGTCGAAACTCGAGAAGACCTGCCGCAACTCGAGAAAATCCAGGAGGTTCTCCCCTCCAGGCGAGATGAGGCCCATTTCTGCTGAGGCGTCTCGAGGCTGATCACATCTCACCTCTGGAACTTCGAAAGGCTCCTTCACACCCTTGGTGCAAATCAAGAAGTTCCCCGACATAGCCGTCTGCACTCGAGAGGAATCACGAGCGTCCCGCCCACATCCAGAGGAGCCCCGTTTCCGCCTCGTAGCTCGAGATGAGGGATCCTTTCCCTGCTTCGTCGGGAAAGAGTTCCCGGCGTTCCCGTCGCAACTCAAGAGGAGGCCCTCTCTACAGGAACGGTGAGAGGAACTCCAGGGTCGTGCCACCATTCCAATAGTCCCCCAGATGTCTCAGTCCATTCCAGAGGAACCTCTTTTCCCTACACCCGCTCGTCTTTCACGCCGAGGATCGACTCACACCAAGGTGGCACGTGGCACAGCCCTGTGGGAAAGCCTCGCGGGAAAGCCTCGAGGGACAGCCTCGAGGGAAAGCCACAGGTCCCTTGATCCACGTGACAGGAAGCGTGACACTACTGCTGCAGCTCGGGAGGAAAGCGCACGTGCATGCCCCCACTCGAGACGAGGCCTGACTCCCCTGGGGAGACTCAGAAGCACCCCAAGATCCATAGCAACACTGGAGAGGAATCCTCAGGTTCCGGCCCCGACTCCACACCAGGACTGAGGCCCCGGCATGGACGGGAGAGGAATCCCGAGAGGCCCCCTAGCAACTCGCATGGGGACTGGCCTTTCCTGAGGCCACCAGAGCGGGTCCCTGAGGTCCCCGTCGTAACTCGAGAAGACCTGCCGCAACTCGAGAAAATCCAGGAGGTTCTCCCCTCCAGGCGAGATGAGGCCCATTTCCGCTGAGGCGTCTCGAGGCTGATCACACCTCACCTCTGGAACTTCGAAAGGGTCCTTCACACCCTTGGTGCAAATCAAGAAGTTCCCCGACATACCCGTCTCCACTCGAGAGGAATCACGAGGGTCCCGCCCACATCCAGAGGAGCCCCGTTTCCGCCTCGTAGCTCGAGATGAGGGATCCTTTCCCTGCTTCGTCGGGAAAGAGTTCCCGGTGTTCCCGTCGCATCTCAAGAGGAGGCCCTCTCAACAGGAACGGCGAGAGGAACTCCAGGGTCGTGCCACCATTCCAAGAGTCCCTCAGATGTCTCAGTCCATTCCAGAGGAACCTCTTTTCCCTTCACCGGCTCGTCTTTCACGCCGAGGATCGACTCACACCAAGGTGGCACGTGGCACAGCCCTGTGGGACAGCCTCGTGGGAAAGCCTCGAGGGACAGCCTCGAGGGAAAGCCACAGATCCCTTGATCCACGTGACAGGAAGCGTGACACTACTGCTGCAGGCCGGGAGGAAAGCGCACGTGCATGCCCCCACTCGAGACGAGGCCTGACTCCCCTGGGGAGACTCAGAAGCACCCCAAGATCCATGGCAACACTGGAGAGGAATCCTCAGGTTCCGGCCCCGACTCCACACAAGGACTGAGGCCCTGGCATGGACGGGAGAGGAATCCCGAGAGGCCCCCTAGCAACTCGCATGGGGACTGGCCTTTCCTGAGGCCACCAGAGCGGGTCCCTGAGGTCCCCGTCGAAACTCGAGATGACCTGCCGCAACTCGAGAAAATCCAGGAGGTTCTCCCCTCCAGGCGAGATGAGGCCCATTTCTGCTGAGGCGTCTCGAGGCTGATCACATCTCACCTCTGGAACTTCGAAAGGCTCCTTCACACCCTTGTTGCAAATCAAGAAGTTCCCCGACATAGCCGTCTCCACTCGAGAGGAATCACGAGGATCCCGCCCACATCCAGAGGAGCCCCGTTTCCGCCTCGTAGCTCGAGATGAGGGATCCTTTCCCTGCTTCATCGGGAAAGAGTTCCCGGCGTTCCTGTCGCATCTCAAGAGGAGGCCCTCTCAACAGGAACGGCGAGAGAAACTCCAGGGTCGTGCCAGCATTCCAAGAGTCCTCCAGATGTCTCAGTCCATTCCAGAGGAACCTCTTTTCCCTTCACCGGCTCGTCTTTCACGCCGAGGATCGACTCACACCAAGGTGGCACGTGGCACAGCCCTGTGGGAAAGCCTCGTGGGAAAGCTTCGAGGGACAGCCTCGAGGGAAAGCCACAGATCCCTTGATCCACGTGACAGGAAGCGTGACACTACTGCTGCAGCTCGGGAGGAAAGCGCACGTGCATGCCCCCACTCGAGACGAGGCCTGACTCCCCTGGGGAGACTCAGAAGCACCCCAAGATCCATGGCAACACTGGAGAGGAATCCTCAGGTTCCGGCCCCGACTCCACACAAGGACTGAGGCCCCGGCATGGACGGGACAGGAATCAAGAGAGGCCCCCTAGCAACTCGCATGGGGACTGGCCTTTCCTGAGGCCACCAGAGCGGGTCCCTGATGTCCCCGTCGAAACTCGAGAAGACCTGCCGCAACACGAGAAAATCCAGGAGGTTCTCCCCTCCAGGCGAGATGAGGCCCATTTCTGCTGAGGCGTCTCGACGCTGATCACATCTCACCTCTGGAACTTCGAAAGGCTCCTTCACACCCTTGGTGCAAATCAAGAAGTTCCCCGACATACCCGTCTCCACTCGAGAGGAATCACGAGGGTCCCGCCCACATCCAGAGGAGCCCCGTTTCCGCCTCGTAGCTCGAGATGAGGGATCCTTTCCCTGCTTCGTCGGGAAAGAGTTTCCGGCGTTCCCGTCGCATCTCAAGAGGAGGCCCTCTCAACAGGAACGGCGAGAGGAACTCCAGGGTCGTGCCACCATTCCAAGAGTCCCCCAGATGTCTCAGTCCATTCCAGAGGAACCTCTTTTCCCTTCACCGGCTCGTCTTTCACGCCGAGGTTCGACTCACACCAAGGTGGCACGTGGCACAGCCCTGTGGGAAAGTCTCGTGGGAAAGCCTCGAGGGACAGCCTCGAGGGAAAGCCACAGATCCCTTGATCCACGTGACAGGAAGCGTGACACTACTGCTGCAGCTCGGGAGGAAAGCGCACGTGCATGCCCCCACTCGAGACGAGGCCTGACTCCCCTGGGGAGACTCAGATGCACCCCAAGATCCATGCCAACACTGGAGAGGAATCCTCAGGTTCCGACCCCGACTCCACACAAGGACTGAGGCCCCGGCATGGACGGGAGAGGAATCCCGAGAGGCCCCCTAGCAACTCGCATGGGGACTGGCCTTTCCTGAGGCCACCAGAGCGGGTCCCTGAGGTCCCCGTCGAAACTCGAGAAGACCTGCCGCAACTCGAGAAAATCCAGGAGGTTCTCCCCTCCAGGCGAGATGAGGCCCATTTCTGCTGAGGCGTGTCGAGGCTGATCACATCTCACCTCTGGAACTTCGAAAGGCTCCTTCACAACCTTGGTGCAAATCAAGAAGTTCCCCGACATAGCAGTCTCCACTCGAGAGGAATCACGAGGGTCCCGCCCACATCCAGAGGAGCCCCGTTTCCGCCTCGTAGCTCGAGATGAGGGATCCTTTCCCTGCTTCATCGGAAAAGAGTTCCCGGCGTTCCCGTCGCATCTGAAGAGGAGGCCCTCTGAACAGGAACGGCGAGAGGAACTCCAGGGTCGTACCAGCATTCCAAGAGTCCTCCAGATGTCTCAGTCCATTCCAGAGGAATCTCTTTTCCCTTCACCGGCTCGTATTTCACGCCGAGGATCGACTCACACCAAGGTGGCACGTGGCACAGCCCTGTGGGAAAGCCTCGTGGGAAAGCCTCGAGGGACAGCCTCGAGTGAAAGCCACAGATCCCTTGATCCACGTGACAGGAAGCGTGACACTACTGCTGCAGCTCGGGAGGAAAGTGCACGTGCATACCCCCACTCGAGACGAGGCCTGACTCCCCTGGGGAGACTCAGAAGCACCCCAAGATCCATGGCAACACTGGAGAGGAATCCTCAGGTTCCGACCCCGACTCCACACAAGGACTGAGGCCCCGGCATGGACGGGAGAGGAATCCCGAGAGGCCCGCTAGCAACTCGCATGGGGACTGGCCTTTCCTGAGGCCACCAGAGCGGGTCCCTGAGGTCCCCGTCGAAACTCGAGAAGACCTGCCGCAACTCGAGAAAATCCAGGAGGTTCTCCCCTCCAGGCGAGATGAGGCCCATTTCTGCTGAGGCGTCTCGAGGCTGATCACATCTCACCTCTGGAACTTCGAAAGGCTCCTTCACACCCTTGGTGCAAATCAAGAAGTTCCCCGACATAGCCATCTGCACTCGAGAGGAATCACGAGCGTCCCGCCCACATCCAGAGGAGCCCCGTTTCCGCCTCGTAGCTCGAGATGAGGGATCCTTTCCCTGCTTCGTCGGGAAAGAGTTCCCAGTGTTCCCGTCGCATCTCAAGAGGAGGCCCTCTCAACAGGAACGGCGAGAGGAACTCCAGGGTCGTGCCAGCATTCCAAGAGTCCCCCAGATGTCTCAGTCCATTCCAGAGGAACCTCTTTTCCCTTCACCGGCTCGTCTTTCACGCCGAGGATCGACTCACACCAAGGTGGAACGTGGCACAGCCCTGTGGGAAAGCCTCGTGGGAAAGCCTCGAGGGACAGCCTCGAGGGAAAGCCACAGATCCCTTGATCCACGTGACAGGAAGCGTGACACTACTGCTGCAGCTCGGGAGGAAAGCGCACGTGCATGCTACCACTCGACACGAGGCCTGACTCCCCTGGGGAGACTCAGAAGCACCCCAAGATCCATGGCAACACTGGAGAGGAATCCTCAGGTTCCGGCCCCGAATCCACACAAGGACTGAGGCCCCGGCATGGACGGGAGAGGAATCCCGAGAGGCCCCCTAGCAACTCGCATGGGGACTGGCCTTTCCTGAGGCCACCAGAGCGGGTCCCTGAGGTCCCCGTCGAAACTCGAGAAGACCTGCCGCAACTCGAGAAAATCCAGGAGGTTCTCCCCTCCAGGAGAGATGAGGCCCATTTCTGCTGAGGCGTCTCGAGGCTGATCACATCTCACCTCTGGAACTTCGAAAGGCTCCTTCACACCCTTGGTGCAAATCAAGAAGTTCCCCGACATAGCCATCTGCACTCGAGAGGAATCACGAGCGTCCCGCCCACATCCAGAGGAGCCCCGTTTCCGCCTCGTAGCTCGAGATGAGGGATCCTTTCCCTGCTTCATCGGAAAAGAGTTCCCGGCGTTCCCGTCGCATCTGAAGAGGAAGCCCTCTGAACAGGAACGGCGAGAGGAACTCCAGGGTCGTACCAGCATTCCAAGAGTCCTCCAGATGTCTCAGTCCATTCCAGAGGAATCTCTTTTCCCTTCACCGGCTCGTATTTCACGCCGAGGATCGACTCACACCAAGGTGGCACGTGGCACAGCCCTGTGGGAAAGCCTCGTGGGAAAGCCTCGAGGGACAGCCTCGAGGGAAAGCCACAGATCTCTTGATCCACGTGACAGGAAGCGTGACACTACTGCTGCAGCTCGGGAGGAAAGCGCACGTGCATACCCCCACTCGAGACGAGGCCTGACTCCCCTGGGGAGACTCAGAAGCACCCCAAGATCCATGGCAACACTGGAGAGGAATCCTCAGGTTCCGACCCCGACTCCACACAAGGACTGAGGCCCCGGCATGGACGGGAGAGGAATCCCGAGAGGCCCGCTAGCAACTCGCATGGGGACTGGCCTTTCCTGAGGCCACCAGAGCGGGTCCCTGAGGTCCCCGTCGAAACTCGAGAAGACCTGCCGCAACTCGAGAAAATCCAGGAGGTTCTCCCCTCCAGGCGAGATGAGGCCCATTTCTGCTGAGGCGTCTCGAGGCTGATCACATCTCACCTCTGGAACTTCGAAAGGCTCCTTCACACCCTTGGTGCAAATCAAGAAGTTCCCCGACATAGCCATCTGCACTCGAGAGGAATCACGAGCGTCCCGCCCACATCCAGAGGAGCCCCGTTTCCGCCTCGTAGCTCAAGATGAGGGATCCTTTCCCTGCTTCGTCGGGAAAGAGTTCCCAGTGTTCCCGTCGCATCTCAAGAGGAGGCCCTCTCAACAGGAACGGCGAGAGGAACTCCAGGGTCGTGCCAGCATTCCAAGAGTCCCCCAGATGTCTCAGTCCATTCCAGAGGAACCTCTTTTCCCTTCACCGGCTCGTCTTTCACGCCGAGGATCGACTCACACCAAGGTGGAACGTGGCACAGCCCTGTGGGAAAGCCTCGTGGGAAAGCCTCGAGGGACAGCCTCGAGGGAAAGCCACAGATCCCTTGATCCACGTGACAGGAAGCGTGACACTACTGCTGCAGCTCGGGAGGAAAGCGCACGTGCATGCTACCACTCGACACGAGGCCTGACTCCCCTGGGGAGACTCAGAAGCACCCCAAGATCCATAGCAACACTTGAGAGGAATACTCAGGTTCCGGCCCCGACTCCACACCAGGACTGAGGCCCCGGCATGGACGGGAGAGGAATCCCGAGAGGCCCCCTAGCAACTCGCATGGGGACTGGCCTTTCCTGAGGCCACCAGAGCGGGTCCCTGAGGTCCCCGTCGTAACTCGAGAAGACCTGCCGCAACTCGAGAAAATCCAGGAGGTTCTCCCCTCCAGGCGAGATGAGGCCCATTTCCGCTGAGGCGTCTCGAGGCTGATCACATCTCACCTCTGGAACTTCGAAAGGCTCCTTCACACCCTTGGTGCAAATCAAGAAGTTCCCCGACGTAGCCATCTGCACTCGAGAGGAATCACGAGCGTCCCGCCCACATCCAGAGGAGCCCCGTTTCCGCCTCGTAGCTCGAGATGAGGGATCCTTTCCCTGCTTCGTCGGGAAAGAGTTCCCGGTGTTCCCGTCGCATCTCAAGACGAGGCCCTCTCAACAGGAACGGCGAGAGGAACTCCAGGGTCGTCCACCATTCCAAGAGTCCCCCAGATGTCTCAGTCCATTCCAGAGGAACCTCTTTTCCCTTCACCGGCTCGTCTTTCACGCCGAGGATCGACTCACACCAAGGTGGCACGTGGCACAGCCCTGTGGGAAAGCCTCGTGGGAAAGCCTCGAGGGACAGCTTCGAGGGAAAGCCACAGATCCCTTGATCCACGTGACAGGAAGCGTGACACTACTGCTGCAGCTCGGGAGGAAAGCGCACGTGCATGCCCACACTCGAGACGAGGCCTGACTCCCCTGGGGAGACTCAGAAGCACCCCAAGATCCATAGCAACACTGGAGAGGAATCCTCAGGTTCCGGCCCCGACTCCACACCAGGATTGAGGCCCCGGCATGGACGGGAGAGGAATCCCGAGAGTCCCCCTAGCAACTCGCATGGGGACAGGCCTTTCCTGAGGCCACCAGAGCGGGTCCCTGAGGTCCCCGTCGTAACTCGAGAAGACCTGCCGCAACTCGAGAAAATCCAGGAGGTTCTCCCCTCCAGGCGAGATGAGGCCCATTTCCGCTGAGGCGTCTCGAGGCTGATCACACCTCACCTCTGGAACTTCGAAAGGGTCCTTCACACCCTTGGTGCAAATCAAGAAGTTCCCCGACATACCCGTCTCCACTCGAGAGGAATCGCGAGGGTCCCGCCCACATCCAGAGGAGCCCCGTTTCCGCCTCGTAGCTCGAGATGAGGGATCCTTTCCCTGCTTCGTCGGGAAAGAGTTCCCGGCGTTCCCGTCGCATCTCAAGAGGAGGCCCTCTCAACAGGAACGGCGAGAGGAACTCCAGGGTCGTGCCACCATTCCAAGAGTCCCCCAGATGTCTCAGTCCATTCCACAGGAAACTCTTTTCCCTTCACGGGCTCGTATTTCACGCCGAGGATCGACTCACACCAAGGTGGCACGTGGCACAGCCCTGTGGGAAAGCCTCGTGGGAAAGCCTCGAGGGACAGCCTCGAGGGAAAGCCACAGATCCCTTGATCCACGTGACAGGAAGCGTGACACTTCTGCTGTAGCTCGGGAGGAAAGTGCACGTGCATACCCCCACTCGAGACGAGGCCTGACTCCCCTGGGGAGACTCAGAAGCACCCCAAGATCCATGGCAACACTGGAGAGGAATCCTCAGGTTCCGACCCCGACTCCACACAAGGACTGAGGCCCCGGCATGGACGGGAGAGGAATCCCGAGAGGCCCGCTAGCAACTCGCATGGGGACTGGCCTTTCCTGAGGCCACCAGAGCGGGTCCCTGAGGTCCCCATCGAAACTCGAGAAGACCTGCCGCAACTCGAGAAAATCCAGGAGGTTCTCCCCTCCAGGCGAGATGAGGCCCATTTCTGCTGAGGCGTCTCGAGGCTGATCACATCTCACCTCTGGAACTTCGAAAGGCTCCTTCACACCCTTGTTGCAAATCAAGAAGTTCCCCGACATAGCCATCTGCACTCGAGAGGAATCACGAGCGTCCCGCCCACATCCAGAGGAGCCCCGTTTCCGCCTCGTAGCTCGAGATGAGGGATCCTTTCCCTGCTTCGTCGGGAAAGAGTTCCCGGTGTTCCCGTCGCATCTCAAGAGGAGGCCCTCTCAACAGGAACGGCGAGAGGAACTCCAGGGTCGTGCCAGCATTCCAAGAGTCCCCCAGATGTCTCAGTCCATTCCAGAGGAACCTCTTTTCCCTTCACCGGCTCGTCTTTCACGCCGAGGATCGACTCACACCAAGGTGACACGTGCCACAGCCCTGTGGGAAAGCCTCCTGGGAAAGCCTCGAGGGACAGCCTCGAGGGAAAGCCACAGATCCCTTGATCCACGTGACAGGAAGCGTGACACTACTGCTGCAGCTCGGGAGGAAAGCGCACGTGCATGCTACCACTCGACACGAGGCCTGACTCCCCTGGGGAGACTCAGAAGCACCCCAAGATCCATAGCCACACTGGAGAGGAATCCTCAGGTTCCGGCCCCGACTCCACACCAGGACTGAGGCCCCGGCATGGACGGGAGAGGAATCCCGAGAGGCCCCCTAGCAACTCGCATGGGGACTGGCCTTTCCTGAGGCCACCAGAGCGGGTCCCTGAGGTCCCCGTCGTAACTCTAGAAGACCTGCCGCAACTCGAGAAAATCCAGGAGGTTCTCCCCTCCAGGCGAGATGAGGCCCATTTCCGCTGAGGCGTCTCGAGGCTGATCACACCTCACCTCTGGAACTTCGAAAGGGTCCTTCACACCCTTGGTGCAAATCAAGAAGTTCCCCGACATACCCGTCTCCACTCGAGAGGAATCACGAGGGTCCCGCCCACATCCAGAGGAGCCCCGTTTCCGCCTCGTAGCTCGAGATGAGGGATCCTTTCCCTGCTTCGTCGGGAAAGAGTTTCCGGCGTTCCCGTCGCATCTCAAGAGGAGGCCCTCTCAACAGGAACGGCGAGAGGAACTCCAGGGTCGTGCCACCATTCCAAGAGTCCCCCAGATGTCTCAGTCCATTCCAGAGGAACCTCTTTTCCCTTCACCGGCTCGTCTTTCACGCCTAGGATCGACTCACACCAAGGTGGCACGTGGCACAGCCCTGTGGGAAAGTCTCGTGGGAAAGCCTCGAGGGACAGCCTCGAGGGAAAGCCACAGATCCCTTGATCCACGTGACAGGAAGCGTGACACTACTGCTGCAGCTCGGGAGGAAAGCGCACGTGCATGCCCCCACTCGAGACGAGGCCTGACTCCCCTGGGGAGACTCAGAAGCACCCCAGGATCCATGGCAACACTGGAGAGGAATCCTCAGGTTCCGACCCCGACTCCACACAAGGACTGAGGCCCCGGCATGGACGGGAGAGGAATCCCGAGAGGCCCCCTAGCAACTCGCATGGGGACTGGCCTTTCCTGAGGCCACCAGAGCGGGTCCCTGAGGTCCCCGTCGTAACTCGAGAAGACCTGCCGCAACTCGAGAAAATCCAGGAGGTTCTCCCCTCCAGGCGAGATGAGGCCCATTTCCGCTGAGGCGTCTCGAGGCTGATCACACCTCACCTCTGGAACTTCGAATGGGTCCTTCACACCCTTGGTGCAAATCAAGAAGTTCCCCGACATACCCGTCTCCACTCGAGAGGAATCGCGAGGGTCCCGCCCACATCCAGAGGAGCCCCGTTTCCGCCTCGTAGCTCGAGATGAGGGATCCTTTCCCTGCTTCGTCGGGAAAGAGTTCCCGGCGTTCCCGTCGCACCTCAAGAGGAGGCCCTCTCAACAGGAACGGCGAGAGGAACTCCAGGGTCGTGCCAGCATTCCAAGAGTCCCCCAGATGTCTCAGTCCATTCCAGAGGAACCTCTTTTCCCTTCACCGGCTCGTCTTTCACGCCGAGGATCGACTCACACCAAGGTGGCACGTGGCACAGCCCTGTGGGAAAGTCTCGTGGGAAAGCCACAGATCCCTTGATCCACGTGACAGGAAGCGTGACACTACTGCTGCAGCTCGGGAGGAAAGCGCACGTGCATGCCCCCACTCGAGACGAGGCCTGACTCCCCTGGGGAGACTCAGAAGCACCCCAAGATCCATGGCAACACTGGAGAGGAATCCTCAGGTTCCGACCCCGACTCCACACAAGGACTGAGGCCCCGGCATGGACGGGAGAGGAATCCCGAGAGGCCCCCTAGCAACTCGCATGGGGACTGGCCTTTCCTGAGGCCACCAGAGCGGGTCCCTGAGGTCCCCGTCGAAACTCGAGAAGACCTGCCGCAACTCGAGAAAATCCAGGAGGTTCTCCCCTCCAGGCGAGATGAGGCCCATTTCTGCTGAGGCGTCTCGAGGCTGATCACATCTCACCTCTGGAACTTCGAAAGGCTCCTTCACACCCTTGGTGCAAATCAAGAAGTTCCCCGACATAGCCGTCTGAACTCGAGAGAAATCACGAGCGTCCCGCCCACATCCAGAGGAGCCCCGTTTCCGCCTCGTAGCTCGAGATGAGGGATCCTTTCCCTGCTTCGTCGGGAAAGAGTTCCCGGCGTTCCCGTCGCATCTCAAGAGGAGGCCCTCTCAACAGGAACGGCGAGAGGAACTCCAGGGTCGTGCCAGCATTCAAAGAGTCCTCCAGATGTCTCAGTCCATTCCCGAGGAACCTCTTTTCCCTTCACCGGCTCGTATTTCACGCCGAGGATCGACTCACACCAAGGTGGCACGTGGCACAGCCCTGTGGGAAAGCCTCGTGGGAAAGCCTCGAGGGACAGCCTCGAGGGAAAGCCACAGATCCCTTGATCCACGTGACAGGAAGCGTGACACTACTGCTGCAGCTCGGGAGGAAAGCGCACGTGCATGCCCCCACTCGAGACGAGGCCTGACTCCCCTGGGGAGACTCAGAAGCACCCCAAGATCCATAGCAACACTGGAGAGGAATCCTCAGGTTCCGGCCCCGACTCCACACCAGGACTGAGGCCCCGGCATGGACGTTAGAGGAATCCCGAGAGGACCCCTAGCAACTCGCATGGGGACTGGCCTTTCCTGAGGCCACCAGAGCGGGTCCCTGAGGTCCCCGTCGTAACTCGAGAAGACCTGCCGCAACTCGAGAAAATCCAGGAGGTTCTCCCCTCCAGGCGAGATGAGGCCCATTTCCGCTGAGGCGTCTCGAGGCTGATCACACCTCACCTCTGGAACTTCGAAAGGGTCCTTCCCACCCTTGGTGCAAATCAAGAAGTTCCCCGACATACCCGTCTCCACTCGAGAGGAATCACGAGGGTCCCGCGCACATCCAGAGGAGCCCCGTTTCCGCCTCGTAGCTCGAGATGAGGGATCCTTTCCCTGCTTCGTCGGGAAAGAGTTCCCGGTGTTCCCGTCGCATCTCAAGAGGAGGCCCTCTCAACAGGAACGGCGAGAGGAACTCCAGGGTCGTGCCACCATTCCAAGAGTCCCCCAGATGTCTCAGTCCATTCCAGAGGAACCTCTTTTCCCTTCACCGGCTCGTCTTTCACGCCGAGGATCGACTCACACCAAGGTGGCACGTGGCACAGCCCTGTGGGAAAGCCTCGTGGGAAAGCCTCGAGGGACAGCCTAGAGGAAAAGCCACAGATCCCTTGATCCACGTGACAGGAAGCGTGACACTACTGCTGCAGCTCGGGAGGAAAGCGAGGGTGCATGCCCCCACACGAGACGAGGCCTGACTCCCCTGGGGAGACTCAGAAGCACCCCAAGATCCATAGCAACACTGGAGAGGAATCCTCAGGTTCCGGCCCCGACTCCACACCAGGACTGAGGCCCCGGCATGGACGGGAGAGGAATCCCGAGAGGCCCCCTAGCAACTCGCATGGGGACTGGCCTTTCCTGAGGCCACCAGAGCGGGTCCCTGAGGTCCCCGTCGTAACATGAGAAGACCTGCCGCAACTCGAGAAAATCCAGGAGGTTCTCCCCTCCAGGCGAGATGAGGCCCATTTCCGCTAAGGCGTCTCGAGGCTGATCACACCTCACCTCTGGAACTTCGAAAGGGTCCTTCACACCCTTGGTGCAAATCAAGAAGTTCCCCGACATACCCGTCTCCACTCGAGAGGAATCACGAGGGTCCCGCCCACATCCAGAGGAGCCCCGTTTCCGCCTCGTAGCTCGAGATGAGGGATCCTTTCCCTGCTTCGTCGGGAAAGAGTTCCCGGCGTTCCCGTCGCATCTCAAGAGGAGGCCCTCTCAACAGGAACGGCGAGAGGAACTCCAGGGTCGTGCCACCATTCCAAGAGTCCCCCAGATGTCTCAGTCCATTCCAGAGGAACCTCTTTTCCCTTCACCGGATCGTCTTTCACGCCGAGGATCGACTCACACGAAGGTGGCACGTGGCACAGCCCTGTGGGAAAGCCTCGTGGGAAATCCTCGAGGGACAGCCTCGAGGGAAAGCCACAGATCCCTTGATCCACGTGACAGGAAGCGTGACACTACTGCTGCAGCTCGGGAGGAAAGCGCACGTGCATGCTACCACTCGACACGAGGCCTGACTCCCCTGGGGAGACTCAGAAGGACCCCAAGATCCATAGCAACACTGGAGAGGAATCCTCAGGTTCCGGCCCCGACTCCACACCAGGACTGAGGCCCCGGCATGGACGGGAGAGGAATCCCGAGAGGCCCCCTAGCAACTCGCATGGGGACTGGCCTTTCCTGAGGCCACCAGAGCGGGTCCCTGAGGTCCCCGTCGTAACTCGAGAAGACCTGCCGCAACTCGAGAAAATCCAGGAGGTTCTCCCCTCCAGGCGAGATGAGGCCCATTTCCGCTGAGGCGTCTCGAGGCTGATCACACCTCACCTCTGGAACTTCGAAAGGGTCCTTCACACCCTTGGTGCAAATCAAGAAGTTCCCCGACATACCCGTCTCCACTCGAGAGGAATCACGAGGGTCCCGCCCACATCCAGAGGAGCCCCGTTTCCGCCTCGTAGCTCGAGATGAGGGATCCTTTCCCTGCTTCGTCGGGAAAGAGTTCCCGGCGTTCCCGTCGCATCTCAAGAGGAGGCCGTCTCAACAGGAACGGCGAGAGGAACTCCAGGGTCGTGCCACCATTCCAAAAGTCCCCCAGATGTCTCAGTCCATTCCAGAGGAACCTCTTTTCCCTTCACCGGATCGTCTTTCACGCCGAGGATCGACTCACACCAAGGTGGCACGTGGCACAGCCCTGTGGGACAGCCTCGTGGGAAAGCCTCGAGGGACAGCCTCGAGGGAAAGCCACAGATCCCTTGATCCACGTGACAGGAAGCGTGACACTACTGCTGCAGGCCGGGAGGAAAGCGCACGTGCATGCCCCCACTCGAGACGAGGCCTGACTCCCCTGGGGAGACTCAGAAGCACCCCAAAATCCATGGCAACACTGGAGAGGAATCCTCAGGTTCCGGCCCCGACTCCACACAAGGACTGAGGCCCTGGCATGGACGGGAGAGGAATCCCGAGAGGCCCCCTAGCAACTCGCATGGGGACTGGCCTTTCCTGAGGCCACCAGAGCGGGTCCCTGAGGTCCCCGTCGAAACTCGAGATGACCTGCCGCAACTCGAGAAAATCCAGGAGGTTCTCCCCTCCAGGCGAGATGAGGCCCATTTCTGCTGAGGCGTCTCGAGGCTGATCACATCTCACCTCTGGAACTTCGAAAGGCTCCTTCACACCCTTGTTGCAAATCAAGAAGTTCCCCGACATAGCCGTCTCCACTCGAGAGGAATCACGAGGATCCCGCCCACATCCAGAGGAGCCCCGTTTCCGCCTCGTAGCTCGAGATGAGGGATCCTTTCCCTGCTTCATCGGGAAAGAGTTCCCGGCGTTCCTGTCGCATCTCAAGAGGAGGCCCTCTCAACAGGAACGGCGAGAGAAACTCCAGGGTCGTGCCAGCATTCCAAGATTCCTCCAGATGTCTCAGTCCATTCCAGAGGAACCTCTTTTCCCTTCACCGGCTCGTCTTTCACGCCGAGGATCGACTCACACCAAGGTGGCACGTGGCACAGCCCTGTGGGAAAGCCTCGTGGGAAAGCTTCGAGGGACAGCCTCGAGGGAAAGCCACAGATCCCTTGATCCACGTGACAGGAAGCGTGACACTACTGCTGCAGCTCGGGAGGAAAGCGCACGTGCATGCTCCCACTCGAGACGAGGCCTGACTCCCCTGGGGAGACTCAGAAGCACCCCAAGATCCATGGCAACACTGGAGAGGAATCCTCAGGTTCCGGCCCCGACTCCACACAAGGACTGAGGCCCCGGCATGGACGGGACAGGAATCAAGAGAGGCCCCCTAGCAACTCGCATGGGGACTGGCCTTTCCTGAGGCCACCAGAGCGGGTCCCTGATGTCCCCGTCGAAACTCGAGAAGACCTGCCGCAACACGAGAAAATCCAGGAGGTTCTCCCCTCCAGGCGAGATGAGGCCCATTTCTGCTGAGGCGTCTCGACGCTGATCACATCTCACCTCTGGAACTTCGAAAGGCTCCTTCACACCCTTGGTGCAAATCAAGAAGTTCCCCGACATACCCGTCTCCACTCGAGAGGAATCACGAGGGTCCCGCCCACATCCAGAGGAGCCCCGTTTCCGCCTCGTAGCTCGAGATGAGGGATCCTTTCCCTGCTTCGTCGGGAAAGAGTTTCCGGCGTTCCCGTCGCATCTCAAGAGGAGGCCCTCTCAACAGGAACGGCGAGAGGAACTCCAGGGTCGTGCCACCATTCCAAGAGTCCCCCAGATGTCTCAGTCCATTCCAGAGGAACCTCTTTTCCCTTCACCGGCTCGTCTTTCACGCCGAGGTTCGACTCACACCAAGGTGGCACGTGGCACAGCCCTGTGGGAAAGTCTCGTGGGAAAGCCTCGAGGGACAGCCTCGAGGGAAAGCCACAGATCCCTTGATCCACGTGACAGGAAGCGTGACACTACTGCTGCAGCTCGGGAGGAAAGCGCACGTGCATGCCCCCACTCGAGACGAGGCCTGACTCCCCTGGGGAGACTCAGAAGCACCCCAAGATCCATGCCAACACTGGAGAGGAATCCTCAGGTTCCGACCCCGACTCCACACAAGGACTGAGGCCCCGGCATGGACGGGAGAGGAATCCCGAGAGGCCCGCTAGCAACTCGCATGGGGACTGGCCTTTCCTGAGGCCACCAGAGCGGGTCCCTGAGGTCCCCGTCGAAACTCGAGAAGACCTGCCGCAACTCGAGAAAATCCAGGAGGTTCTCCCCTCCAGGCGAGATGAGGCCCATTTCTGCTGAGGCGTCTCGAGGCTGATCACATCTCACCTCTGGAACTTCGAAAGGCTCCTTCACACCCTTGGTGCAAATCAAGAAGTTCCCCGACATAGCCATCTGCACTCGAGAGGAATCACGAGCGTCCCGCCCACATCCAGAGGAGCCCCGTTTCCGCCTCGTAGCTCGAGATGAGGGATCCTTTCCCTGCTTCGTCGGGAAAGAGTTCCCAGTGTTCCCGTCGCATCTCAAGAGGAGGCCCTCTCAACAGGAACGGCGAGAGGAACTCCAGGGTCGTGCCTGCATTCCAAGAGTCCCCCAGATGTCTCAGTCCATTCCAGAGGAACCTCTTTTCCCTTCACCGGCTCGTCTTTCACGCCGAGGATCGACTCACACCAAGGTGGAACGTGGCACAGCCCTGTGGGAAAGCCTCGTGGGAAAGCCTCGAGGGACAGCCTCGAGGGAAAGCCACAGATCCCTTGATCCACGTGACAGGAAGCGTGACACTACTGCTGCAGCTCGGGAGGAAAGCGCACGTGCATGCTACCACTCGACACGAGGCCTGACTCCCCTGGGGAGACTCAGAAGCACCCCAAGATCCATGGCAACACTGGAGAGGAATCCTCAGGTTCCGGCCCCGAATCCACACAAGGACTGAGGCCCCGGCATGGACGGGAGAGGAATCCCGAGAGGCCCCCTAGCAACTCGCATGGGGACTGGCCTTTCCTGAGGCCACCAGAGCGGGTCCCTGAGGTCCCCGTCGAAACTCGAGAAGACCTGCCGCAACTCGAGAAAATCCAGGAGGTTCTCCCCTCCAGGAGAGATGAGGCCCATTTCTGCTGAGGCGTCTCGAGGCTGATCACATCTCACCTCTGGAACTTCGAAAGGCTCCTTCACACCCTTGTTGCAAATCAAGAAGTTCCCCGACATAGCCATCTGCACTCGAGAGGAATCACGAGCGTCCCGCCCACATCCAGAGGAGCCCCGTTTCCGCCTCGTAGCTCGAGATGAGGGATCCTTTCCCTGCTTCATCGGAAAAGAGTTCCCGGCGTTCCCGTCGCATCTGAAGAGGAGGCCCTCTGAACAGGAACGGCGAGAGGAACTCCAGGGTCGTACCAGCATTCCAAGAGTCCTCCAGATGTCTCAGTCCATTCCAGAGGAATCTCTTTTCCCTTCACCGGCTCGTATTTCACGCCGAGGATCGACTCACACCAAGGTGGCACGTGGCACAGCCCTGTGGGAAAGCCTCGTGGGAAAGCCTCGAGGGACAGCCTCGAGGGAAAGCCACAGATCCCTTGATCCACGTGACAGGAAGCGTGACACTACTGCTGCAGCTCGGGAGGAAAGCGCACGTGCATACCCCCACTCGAGACGAGGCCTGACTCCCCTGGGGAGACTCAGAAGCACCCCAAGATCCATGGCATCACTGGAGAGGAATCCTCAGGTTCCGACCCCGACTCCACACAAGGACTGAGGCCCCGGCATGGACGGGAGAGGAATCCCGAGAGGCCCGCTAGCAACTCGCATGGGGACTGGCCTTTCCTGAGGCCACCAGAGCGGGTCCCTGAGGTCCCCGTCGTAACTCGAGAAGACCTGCCGCAACTCGAGAAAATCCAGGAGGTTCTCCCCTCCAGGCGAGATGAGGCCCATTTCTGCTGAGGCGTCTCGAGGCTGATCACATCTCACCTCTGGAACTTCGAAAGGCTCCTTCACACCCTTGGTGCAAATCAAGAAGTTCCCCGACATAGCCATCTGCACTCGAGAGGAATCACGAGCGTCCCGCCCACATCCAGAGGAGCCCCGTTTCCGCCTCGTAGCTCGAGATGAGGGATCCTTTCCCTGCTTCGTCGGGAAAGAGTTCCCAGTGTTCCCGTCGCATCTCAAGAGGAGGCCCTCTCAACAGGAACGGCGAGAGGAACTCCAGGGTCGTGCCAGCATTCCAAGAGTCCCCTAGATGTCTCAGTCCATTCCAGAGGAACCTCTTTTCCCTTCACCGGCTCGTCTTTCACGCCGAGGATCGACTCACACCAAGGTGGAACGTGGCACAGCCCTGTGGGAAAGCCTCGTGGGAAAGCCTCGAGGGACAGCCTCGAGGGAAAGCCACAGATCCCTTGATCCACGTGACAGGAAGCGTGACACTACTGCTGCAGCTCGGGAGGAAAGCGCACGTGCATGCTACCACTCGACACGAGGCCTGACTCCCCTGGGGAGACTCAGAAGCACCCCAAGATCCATAGCAACACTTGAGAGGAATACTCAGGTTCCGGCCCCGACTCCACACCAGGACTGAGGCCCCGGCATGGACGGGAGAGGAATCCCGAGAGGCCCCCTAGCAACTCGCATGGGGACTGGCCTTTCCTGAGGCCACCAGAGCGGGTCCCTGAGGTCCCCGTCGTAACTCGAGAAGACCTGCCGCAACTCGAGAAAATCCAGGAGGTTCTCCCCTCCAGGCGAGATGAGGCCCATTTCCGCTGAGGCGTCTCGAGGCTGATCACACCTCACCTCTGGAACTTCGAAAGGGTCCTTCACACCCTTGGTGCAAATCAAGAAGTTCCCCGACATACCCGTCTCCACTCGAGAGGAATCACGAGGGTCCCGCCCACATCCAGAGGAGCCCCGTTTCCGCCTCATAGCTCGAGATGAGGGATCCTTTCCCTGCTTCGTCGGGAAAGAGTTCCCGGCGTTCCCGTGGCATCTCAAGAGGAGGCCCTCTCAACAGGAACGGCGAGAGGAACTCCAGGGTCGTGCCACCATTCCAAGAGTCCCCCAGATGTCTCAGTCCATTCCAGAGGAACCTCTTTTCCCTTCACCGGCTCGTCTTTCACGCCGAGGATCGACTCACACCAAGGTGGCACGTGGCACAGCCCTGTGGGACAGCCTCGTGGGAAAGCCTCGAGGGACAGCCTCGAGGGAAAGCCACAGATCCCTTGATCCACGTGACAGGAAGCGTGACACTACTGCTGCAGGCCGGGAGGAAAGCGCACGTGCATGCCCCCACTTGAGACGAGGCCTGACTCCCCTGGGGAGACTCAGAAGCACCCCAAGATCCATGGCAACACTGGAGAGGAATCCTCAGGTTCCGACCCCGACTCCACACAAGGACTGAGGCCCCGGCATGGACGGGAGAGGAATCCCGAGAGGCCCCCTAGCAACTCGCATGGGGACTGGCCTTTCCTGAGGCCACCAGAGCGGGTCCCTGAGGTCCCCGTCGAAACTCGAGAAGACCTGCCGCAACTCGAGAAAATCCAGGAGGTTCTCCCCTCCAGGCGAGATGAGGCCCATTTCTGCTGAGGCGTCTCGAGGCTGATCACATCTCACCTCTGGAACTTCGAAAGGCTCCTTCACACCCTTGGTGCAAATCAAGAAGTTCCCCGACATAGCCATCTGCACTCGAGAGGAATCAAGAGCGTCCCGCCCACATCCAGAGGAGCCCCGTTTCCGCCTCGTAGCTCGAGATGAGGGATCCTTTCCCTGCTTCGTCGGGAAAGAGTTCCCAGTGTTCCCGTCGCATCTCAAGAGGAGGCCCTCTCAACAGGAACGGCGAGAGGAACTCCAGGGTCGTGCCAGCATTCCAAGAGTCCCCCAGATGTCTCAGTCCATTCCAGAGGAACCTCTTTTCCCTTCACCGGCTCGTCTTTCACGCCGAGGATCGACTCACACCAAGGTGGAACGTGGCACAGCCCTGTGGGAAAGCCTCGTGGGAAAGCCTCGAGGGACAGCCTCGAGGGAAAGCCACAGATCCCTTGATCCACGTGACAGGAAGCGTGACACTACTGCTGCAGCTCGGGAGGAAAGCGCACGTGCATGCTACCACTCGACACGAGGCCTGACTCCCCTGGGGAGACTCAGAAGCACCCCAAGATCCATAGCAACACTTGAGAGGAATACTCAGGTTCCGGCCCCGACTCCACACCAGGACTGAGGCCCCGGCATGGACGGGAGAGGAATCCCGAGAGGCCCCCTAGCAACTCGCATGGGGACTGGCCTTTCCTGAGGCCACCAGAGCGGGTCCCTGAGGTCCCCGTCGTAACTCGAGAAGACCTGCCGCAACTCGAGAAAATCCAGGAGGTTCTCCCCTCCAGGCGAGATGAGGCCCATTTCCGCTGAGGCGTCTCGAGGCTGATCACACCTCACCTCTGGAACTTCGAAAGGGTCCTTCACACCCTTGGTGCAAATCAAGAAGTTCCCCGACATACCCGTCTCCACTCGAGAGGAATCACGAGGGTCCCGCCCACATCCAGAGGAGCCCCGTTTCCGCCTCATAGCTCGAGATGAGGGATCCTTTCCCTGCTTCGTCGGGAAAGAGTTCCCGGCGTTCCCGTGGCATCTCAAGAGGAGGCCCTCTCAACAGGAACGGCGAGAGGAACTCCAGGGTCGTGCCACCATTCCAAGAGTCCCCCAGATGTCTCAGTCCATTCCAGAGGAACCTCTTTTCCCTTCACCGGCTCGTCTTTCACGCCGAGGATCGACTCACACCAAGGTGGCACGTGGCACAGCCCTGTGGGACAGCCTCGTGGGAAAGCCTCGAGGGACAGCCTCGAGGGAAAGCCACAGATCCCTTGATCCACGTGACAGGAAGCGTGACACTACTGCTGCAGGCCGGGAGGAAAGCGCACGTGCATGCCCCCACTTGAGACGAGGCCTGACTCCCCTGGGGAGACTCAGAAGCACCCCAAGATCCATGGCAACACTGGAGAGGAATCCTCAGGTTCCGGCCCCGACTCCACACAAGGACTGAGGCCCTGGCATGGACGGGAGAGGAATCCCGAGAGGCCCCCTAGCAACTCGCATGGAGACTGGCCTTTCCTGAGGCCACCAGAGCGGGTCCCTGAGGTCCCCGTCGAAACTCGAGATGACCTGCCGCAACTCGAGAAAATCCAGGAGGTTCTCCCCTCCAGGCGAGATGAGGCCCATTTCTGCTGAGGCGTCTCGAGGCTGATCACATCTCACCTCTGGAACTTCGAAAGGCTCCTTCACACCCTTGTTGCAAATCAAGAAGTTCCCCGACATAGCCGTCTCCACTCGAGAGGAATCACGAGGGTCCCGCCCACATCCAGAGGAGCCCCGTTTCCGCCTCGTAGCTCGAGATGAGGGATCCTTTCCCTGCTTCATCGGGAAAGAGTTCCCGGCGTTCCTGTCGCATCTCAAGAGGAGGCCCTCTCAACAGGAACGGCGAGAGAAACTCCAGGGTCGTGCCACCATTCCAAGAGTCCTCCAGATGTCTCAGTCCATTCCAGAGGAACCTCTTTTCCCTTCACCGGCTCGTCTTTCACGCCGAGGATCGACTCACACCAAGGTGGCACGTGGCACAGCCCTGTGGGAAAGCCTCGTGGGAAAGCTTCGAGGGACAGCCTCGAGGGAAAGCCACAGATCCCTTGATCCACGTGACAGGAAGCGTGACACTACTGCTGCAGCTCGGGAGGAAAGCGCACGTGCATGCCCCCACTCGAGACGAGGCCTGACTCCCCTGGGGAGACTCAGAAGCACCCCAAGATCCATGGCAACACTGGAGAGGAATCCTCAGGTTCCGGCCCCGACTCCACACAAGGACTGAGGCCCCGGCATGGACGGGACAGGAATCAAGAGAGGCCCCCTAGCAACTCGCATGGGGACTGGCCTTTCCTGAGGCCACCAGAGCGGGTCCCTGATGTCCCCGTCGAAACTCGAGAAGACCTGCCGCAACACGAGAAAATCCAGGAGGTTCTCCCCTCCAGGCGAGATGAGGCCCATTTCCGCTGAGGCGTCTCGAGGCTGATCACATCTCACCTCTGGAACTTCGAAAGGGTCCTTCACACCCTTGGTGCAAATCAAGAAGTTCCCCGACATACCCGTCTCCACTCGAGAGGAATCACGAGGGTCCCGCCCACATCCAGAGGAGCCCCGTTTCCGCCTCGTAGCTCGAGATGAGGGATCCTTTCCCTGCTTCGTCGGGAAATAGTTTCCGGCGTTCCCGTCGCATCTCAAGAGGAGGCCCTCTCAACAGGAACGGCGAGAGGAACTCCAGGGTCGTGCCACCATTCCAAGAGTCCCCCAGATGTCTCAGTCCATTCCAGAGGAACCTCTTTTCCCTTCACCGGCTCGTCTTTCACGCCGAGGTTCGACTCACACCAAGGTGGCACGTGGCACAGCCGTGTGCGAAAGTCTCGTGGGAAAGCCTCGAGGGACAGCCTCGAGGGAAAGCCACAGATCCCTTGATCCACGTGACAGGAAGCGTGACACTACTGCTGCAGCTCGGGAGGAAAGCGCACGTGCATGCCCCCACTCGAGACGAGGCCTGACTCCCCTGGGGAGACTCAGAAGCACCCCAGGATCCATGGCAACACTGGAGAGGAATCCTCAGGTTCCGACCCCGACTCCACACAAGGACTGAGGCCCCGGCATGGACGGGAGAGGAATCCCGAGAGGCCCCCTAGCAACTCGCATGGGGACTGGCCTTTCCTGAGGCCACCAGAGCGGGTCCCTGAGGTCCCCGTCGAAACTCGAGAAGACCTGCCGCAACTCGAGAAAATCCAGGAGGTTCTCCCCTCCAGGAGAGATGAGGCCCATTTCTGCTGAGGCGTCTCGAGGCTGATCACATCTCACCTCTGGAACTTCGAAAGGCTCCTTCACACCCTTGGTGCAAATCAAGAAGTTCCCCGACATAGCCATCTGCACTCGAGAGGAATCACGAGCGTCCCGCCCACATCCAGAGGAGCCCCGTTTCCGCCTCGTAGCTCGAGATGAGGGATCCTTTCCCTGCTTCATCGGAAAAGAGTTCCCGGCGTTCCCGTCGCATCTGAAGAGGAAGCCCTCTGAACAGGAACGGCGAGAGGAACTCCAGGGTCGTACCAGCATTCCAAGAGTCCTCCAGATGTCTCAGTCCATTCCAGAGGAATCTCTTTTCCCTTCACCGGCTCGTATTTCACGCCGAGGATCGACTCACACCAAGGTGGCACGTGGCACAGCCCTGTGGGAAAGCCTCGTGGGAAAGCCTCGAGGGACAGCCTCGAGGGAAAGCCACAGATCTCTTGATCCACGTGACAGGAAGCGTGACACTACTGCTGCAGCTCGGGAGGAAAGCGCACGTGCATACCCCCACTCGAGACGAGGCCTGACTCCCCTGGGGAGACTCAGAAGCACCCCAAGATCCATGGCAACACTGGAGAGGAATCCTCAGGTTCCGACCCCGACTCCACACAAGGACTGAGGCCCCGGCATGGACGGGAGAGGAATCCCGAGAGGCCCGCTAGCAACTCGCATGGGGACTGGCCTTTCCTGAGGCCACCAGAGCGGGTCCCTGAGGTCCCCGTCGAAACTCGAGAAGACCTGCCGCAACTCGAGAAAATCCAGGAGGTTCTCCCCTCCAGGCGAGATGAGGCCCATTTCTGCTGAGGCGTCTCGAGGCTGATCACATCTCACCTCTGGAACTTCGAAAGGCTCCTTCACACCCTTGGTGCAAATCAAGAAGTTCCCCGACATAGCCATCTGCACTCGAGAGGAATCACGAGCGTCCCGCCCACATCCAGAGGAGCCCCGTTTCCGCCTCGTAGCTCAAGATGAGGGATCCTTTCCCTGCTTCGTCGGGAAAGAGTTCCCAGTGTTCCCGTCGCATCTCAAGAGGAGGCCCTCTCAACAGGAACGGCGAGAGGAACTCCAGGGTCGTGCCAGCATTCCAAGAGTCCCCCAGATGTCTCAGTCCATTCCAGAGGAACCTCTTTTCCCTTCACCGGCTCGTCTTTCACGCCGAGGATCGACTCACACCAAGGTGGAACGTGGCACAGCCCTGTGGGAAAGCCTCGTGGGAAAGCCTCGAGGGACAGCCTCGAGGGAAAGCCACAGATCCCTTGATCCACGTGACAGGAAGCGTGACACTACTGCTGCAGCTCGGGAGGAAAGCGCACGTGCATGCTACCACTCGACACGAGGCCTGACTCCCCTGGGGAGACTCAGAAGCACCCCAAGATCCATAGCAACACTTGAGAGGAATACTCAGGTTCCGGCCCCGACTCCACACCAGGACTGAGGCCCCGGCATGGACGGGAGAGGAATCCCGAGAGGCCCCCTAGCAACTCGCATGGGGACTGGCCTTTCCTGAGGCCACCAGAGCGGGTCCCTGAGGTCCCCGTCGTAACTCGAGAAGACCTGCCGCAACTCGAGAAAATCCAGGAGGTTCTCCCCTCCAGGCGAGATGAGGCCCATTTCCGCTGAGGCGTCTCGAGGCTGATCACATCTCACCTCTGGAACTTCGAAAGGCTCCTTCACACCCTTGGTGCAAATCAAGAAGTTCCCCGACGTAGCCATCTGCACTCGAGAGGAATCACGAGCGTCCCGCCCACATCCAGAGGAGCCCCGTTTCCGCCTCGTAGCTCGAGATGAGGGATCCTTTCCCTGCTTCGTCGGGAAAGAGTTCCCGGTGTTCCCGTCGCATCTCAAGACGAGGCCCTCTCAACAGGAACGGCGAGAGGAACTCCAGGGTCGTCCACCATTCCAAGAGTCCCCCAGATGTCTCAGTCCATTCCAGAGGAACCTCTTTTCCCTTCACCGGCTCGTCTTTCACGCCGAGGATCGACTCACACCAAGGTGGCACGTGGCACAGCCCTGTGGGAAAGCCTCGTGGGAAAGCCTCGAGGGACAGCTTCGAGGGAAAGCCACAGATCCCTTGATCCACGTGACAGGAAGCGTGACACTACTGCTGCAGCTCGGGAGGAAAGCGCACGTGCATGCCCACACTCGAGACGAGGCCTGACTCCCCTGGGGAGACTCAGAAGCACCCCAAGATCCATAGCAACACTGGAGAGGAATCCTCAGGTTCCGGCCCCGACTCCACACCAGGATTGAGGCCCCGGCATGGACGGGAGAGGAATCCCGAGAGTCCCCCTAGCAACTCGCATGGGGACAGGCCTTTCCTGAGGCCACCAGAGCGGGTCCCTGAGGTCCCCGTCGTAACTCGAGAAGACCTGCCGCAACTCGAGAAAATCCAGGAGGTTCTCCCCTCCAGGCGAGATGAGGCCCATTTCCGCTGAGGCGTCTCGAGGCTGATCACACCTCACCTCTGGAACTTCGAAAGGGTCCTTCACACCCTTGGTGCAAATCAAGAAGTTCCCCGACATACCCGTCTCCACTCGAGAGGAATCGCGAGGGTCCCGCCCACATCCAGAGGAGCCCCGTTTCCGCCTCGTAGCTCGAGATGAGGGATCCTTTCCCTGCTTCGTCGGGAAAGAGTTCCCGGCGTTCCCGTCGCATCTCAAGAGGAGGCCCTCTCAACAGGAACGGCGAGAGGAACTCCAGGGTCGTGCCACCATTCCAAGAGTCCCCCAGATGTCTCAGTCCATTCCACAGGAAACTCTTTTCCCTTCACGGGCTCGTATTTCACGCCGAGGATCGACTCACACCAAGGTGGCACGTGGCACAGCCCTGTGGGAAAGCCTCGTGGGAAAGCCTCGAGGGACAGCCTCGAGGGAAAGCCACAGATCCCTTGATCCACGTGACAGGAAGCGTGACACTTCTGCTGTAGCTCGGGAGGAAAGTGCACGTGCATACCCCCACTCGAGACGAGGCCTGACTCCCCTGGGGAGACTCAGAAGCACCCCAAGATCCATGGCAACACTGGAGAGGAATCCTCAGGTTCCGACCCCGACTCCACACAAGGACTGAGGCCCCGGCATGGACGGGAGAGGAATCCCGAGAGGCCCGCTAGCAACTCGCATGGGGACTGGCCTTTCCTGAGGCCACCAGAGCGGGTCCCTGAGGTCCCCATCGAAACTCGAGAAGACCTGCCGCAACTCGAGAAAATCCAGGAGGTTCTCCCCTCCAGGCGAGATGAGGCCCATTTCTGCTGAGGCGTCTCGAGGCTGATCACATCTCACCTCTGGAACTTCGAAAGGCTCCTTCACACCCTTGTTGCAAATCAAGAAGTTCCCCGACATAGCCATCTGCACTCGAGAGGAATCACGAGCGTCCCGCCCACATCCAGAGGAGCCCCGTTTCCGCCTCGTAGCTCGAGATGAGGGATCCTTTCCCTGCTTCGTCGGGAAAGAGTTCCCGGTGTTCCCGTCGCATCTCAAGAGGAGGCCCTCTCAACAGGAACGGCGAGAGGAACTCCAGGGTCGTGCCAGCATTCCAAGAGTCCCCCAGATGTCTCAGTCCATTCCAGAGGAACCTCTTTTCCCTTCACCGGCTCGTCTTTCACGCCGAGGATCGACTCACACCAAGGTGACACGTGCCACAGCCCTGTGGGAAAGCCTCCTGGGAAAGCCTCGAGGGACAGCCTCGAGGGAAAGCCACAGATCCCTTGATCCACGTGACAGGAAGCGTGACACTACTGCTGCAGCTCGGGAGGAAAGCGCACGTGCATGCTACCACTCGACACGAGGCCTGACTCCCCTGGGGAGACTCAGAAGCACCCCAAGATCCATAGCCACACTGGAGAGGAATCCTCAGGTTCCGGCCCCGACTCCACACCAGGACTGAGGCCCCGGCATGGACGGGAGAGGAATCCCGAGAGGCCCCCTAGCAACTCGCATGGGGACTGGCCTTTCCTGAGGCCACCAGAGCGGGTCCCTGAGGTCCCCGTCGTAACTCTAGAAGACCTGCCGCAACTCGAGAAAATCCAGGAGGTTCTCCCCTCCAGGCGAGATGAGGCCCATTTCCGCTGAGGCGTCTCGAGGCTGATCACACCTCACCTCTGGAACTTCGAAAGGGTCCTTCACACCCTTGGTGCAAATCAAGAAGTTCCCCGACATACCCGTCTCCACTCGAGAGGAATCACGAGGGTCCCGCCCACATCCAGAGGAGCCCCGTTTCCGCCTCGTAGCTCGAGATGAGGGATCCTTTCCCTGCTTCGTCGGGAAAGAGTTTCCGGCGTTCCCGTCGCATCTCAAGAGGAGGCCCTCTCAACAGGAACGGCGAGAGGAACTCCAGGGTCGTGCCACCATTCCAAGAGTCCCCCAGATGTCTCAGTCCATTCCAGAGGAACCTCTTTTCCCTTCACCGGCTCGTCTTTCACGCCTAGGATCGACTCACACCAAGGTGGCACGTGGCACAGCCCTGTGGGAAAGTCTCGTGGGAAAGCCTCGAGGGACAGCCTCGAGGGAAAGCCACAGATCCCTTGATCCACGTGACAGGAAGCGTGACACTACTGCTGCAGCTCGGGAGGAAAGCGCACGTGCATGCCCCCACTCGAGACGAGGCCTGACTCCCCTGGGGAGACTCAGAAGCACCCCAGGATCCATGGCAACACTGGAGAGGAATCCTCAGGTTCCGACCCCGACTCCACACAAGGACTGAGGCCCCGGCATGGACGGGAGAGGAATCCCGAGAGGCCCCCTAGCAACTCGCATGGGGACTGGCCTTTCCTGAGGCCACCAGAGCGGGTCCCTGAGGTCCCCGTCGTAACTCGAGAAGACCTGCCGCAACTCGAGAAAATCCAGGAGGTTCTCCCCTCCAGGCGAGATGAGGCCCATTTCCGCTGAGGCGTCTCGAGGCTGATCACACCTCACCTCTGGAACTTCGAATGGGTCCTTCACACCCTTGGTGCAAATCAAGAAGTTCCCCGACATACCCGTCTCCACTCGAGAGGAATCGCGAGGGTCCCGCCCACATCCAGAGGAGCCCCGTTTCCGCCTCGTAGCTCGAGATGAGGGATCCTTTCCCTGCTTCGTCGGGAAAGAGTTCCCGGCGTTCCCGTCGCACCTCAAGAGGAGGCCCTCTCAACAGGAACGGCGAGAGGAACTCCAGGGTCGTGCCAGCATTCCAAGAGTCCCCCAGATGTCTCAGTCCATTCCAGAGGAACCTCTTTTCCCTTCACCGGCTCGTCTTTCACGCCGAGGATCGACTCACACCAAGGTGGCACGTGGCACAGCCCTGTGGGAAAGTCTCGTGGGAAAGCCACAGATCCCTTGATCCACGTGACAGGAAGCGTGACACTACTGCTGCAGCTCGGGAGGAAAGCGCACGTGCATGCCCCCACTCGAGACGAGGCCTGACTCCCCTGGGGAGACTCAGAAGCACCCCAAGATCCATGGCAACACTGGAGAGGAATCCTCAGGTTCCGACCCCGACTCCACACAAGGACTGAGGCCCCGGCATGGACGGGAGAGGAATCCCGAGAGGCCCCCTAGCAACTCGCATGGGGACTGGCCTTTCCTGAGGCCACCAGAGCGGGTCCCTGAGGTCCCCGTCGAAACTCGAGAAGACCTGCCGCAACTCGAGAAAATCCAGGAGGTTCTCCCCTCCAGGCGAGATGAGGCCCATTTCTGCTGAGGCGTCTCGAGGCT
Source organism: Budorcas taxicolor (assembly GCF_023091745.1). Lineage (NCBI taxonomy): Eukaryota > Metazoa > Chordata > Mammalia > Artiodactyla > Bovidae > Budorcas > Budorcas taxicolor. Next base: position 748,536 of record NW_026292123.1, on the reverse strand, counting down.
GATCACATCTCACCTCTGGAACTTCGAAAGGCTCCTTCACACCCTTGGTGCAAATCAAGAAGTTCCCCGACATAGCCGTCTGAACTCGAGAGAAATCACGAGCGTCCCGCCCACATCCAGAGGAGCCCCGTTTCCGCCTCGTAGCTCGAGATGAGGGATCCTTTCCCTGCTTCGTCGGGAAAGAGTTCCCGGCGTTCCCGTCGCATCTCAAGAGGAGGCCCTCTCAACAGGAACGGCGAGAGGAACTCCAGGGTCGTGCCAGCATTCAAAGAGTCCTCCAGATGTCTCAGTCCATTCCCGAGGAACCTCTTTTCCCTTCACCGGCTCGTATTTCACGCCGAGGATCGACTCACACCAAGGTGGCACGTGGCACAGCCCTGTGGGAAAGCCTCGTGGGAAAGCCTCGAGGGACAGCCTCGAGGGAAAGCCACAGATCCCTTGATCCACGTGACAGGAAGCGTGACAGTACTGCTGCAGCTCGGGAGGAAAGCGCACGTGCATGCCCCCACTCGAGACGAGGCCTGACTCCCCTGGGGAGACTCAGAAGCACCCCAAGATCCATAGCAACACTGGAGAGGAATCCTCAGGTTCCGGCCTCGACTCCACACCAGGACTGAGGCCCCGGCATGGACGTTAGAGGAATCCCGAGAGGACCCCTAGCAACTCGCATGGGGACTGGCCTTTCCTGAGGCCACCAGAGCGGGTCCCTGAGGTCCCCGTCGTAACTCGAGAAGACCTGCCGCAACTCGAGAAAATCCAGGAGGTTCTCCCCTCCAGGCGAGATGAGGCCCATTTCCGCTGAGGCGTCTCGAGGCTGATCACACCTCACCTCTGGAACTTCGAAAGGGTCCTTCCCACCCTTGGTGCAAATCAAGAAGTTCCCCGACATACCCGTCTCCACTCGAGAGGAATCACGAGGGTCCCGCGCACATCCAGAGGAGCCCCGTTTCCGCCTCGTAGCTCGAGATGAGGGATCCTTTCCCTGCTTCGTCGGGAAAGAGTTCCCGGTGTTCCCGTCGCATCTCAAGAGGAGGCCCTCTCAACAGGAACGGCGAGAGGAACTCCAGGGTCGTGCCACCATTCCAAGAGTCCCCCAGATGTCTCAGTCCATTCCAGAGGAACCTCTTTTCCCTTCACCGGCTCGTCTTTCACGCCGAGGATCGACTCACACCAAGGTGGCACGTGGCACAGCCCTGTGGGAAAGCCTCGTGGGAAAGCCTCGAGGGACAGCCTAGAGGAAAAGCCACAGATCCCTTGATCCACGTGACAGGAAGCGTGACACTACTGCTGCAGCTCGGGAGGAAAGCGAGGGTGCATGCCCCCACACGAGACGAGGCCTGACTCCCCTGGGGAGACTCAGAAGCACCCCAAGATCCATAGCAACACTGGAGAGGAATCCTCAGGTTCCGGCCCCGACTCCACACCAGGACTGAGGCCCCGGCATGGACGGGAGAGGAATCCCGAGAGGCCCCCTAGCAACTCGCATGGGGACTGGCCTTTCCTGAGGCCACCAGAGCGGGTCCCTGAGGTCCCCGTCGTAACTTGAGAAGACCTGCCGCAACTCGAGAAAATCCAGGAGGTTCTCCCCTCCAGGCGAGATGAGGCCCATTTCCGCTAAGGCGTCTCGAGGCTGATCACACCTCACCTCTGGAACTTCGAAAGGGTCCTTCACACCCTTGGTGCAAATCAAGAAGTTCCCCGACATACCCGTCTCCACTCGAGAGGAATCACGAGGGTCCCGCCCACATCCAGAGGAGCCCCGTTTCCGCCTCGTAGCTCGAGATGAGGGATCCTTTCCCTGCTTCGTCGGGAAAGAGTTCCCGGCGTTCCCGTCGCATCTCAAGAGGAGGCCCTCTCAACAGGAACGGCGAGAGGAACTCCAGGGTCGTGCCACCATTCCAAGAGTCCCCCAGATGTCTCAGTCCATTCCAGAGGAACCTCTTTTCCCTTCACCGGATCGTCTTTCACGCCGAGGATCGACTCACACGAAGGTGGCACGTGGCACAGCCCTGTGGGAAAGCCTCGTGGGAAATCCTCGAGGGACAGCCTCGAGGGAAAGCCACAGATCCCTTGATCCACGTGACAGGAAGCGTGACACTACTGCTGCAGCTCGGGAGGAAAGCGCACGTGCATGCTACCACTCGACACGAGGCCTGACTCCCCTGGGGAGACTCAGAAGGACCCCAAGATCCATAGCAACACTGGAGAGGAATCCTCAGGTTCCGGCCCCGACTCCACACCAGGACTGAGGCCCCGGCATGGACGGGAGAGGAATCCCGAGAGGCCCCCTAGCAACTCGCATGGGGACTGGCCTTTCCTGAGGCCACCAGAGCGGGTCCCTGAGGTCCCCGTCGTAACTCGAGAAGACCTGCCGCAACTCGAGAAAATCCAGGAGGTTCTCCCCTCCAGGCGAGATGAGGCCCATTTCCGCTGAGGCGTCTCGAGGCTGATCACACCTCACCTCTGGAACTTCGAAAGGGTCCTTCACACCCTTGGTGCAAATCAAGAAGTTCCCCGACATACCCGTCTCCACTCGAGAGGAATCACGAGGGTCCCGCCCACATCCAGAGGAGCCCCGTTTCCGCCTCGTAGCTCGAGATGAGGGATCCTTTCCCTGCTTCGTCGGGAAAGAGTTCCCGGCGTTCCCGTCGCATCTCAAGAGGAGGCCGTCTCAACAGGAACGGCGAGAGGAACTCCAGGGTCGTGCCACCATTCCAAAAGTCCCCCAGATGTCTCAGTCCATTCCAGAGGAACCTCTTTTCCCTTCACCGGATCGTCTTTCACGCCGAGGATCGACTCACACCAAGGTGGCACGTGGCACAGCCCTGTGGGACAGCCTCGTGGGAAAGCCTCGAGGGACAGCCTCGAGGGAAAGCCACAGATCCCTTGATCCACGTGACAGGAAGCGTGACACTACTGCTGCAGGCCGGGAGGAAAGCGCACGTGCATGCCCCCACTCGAGACGAGGCCTGACTCCCCTGGGGAGACTCAGAAGCACCCCAAAATCCATGGCAACACTGGAGAGGAATCCTCAGGTTCCGGCCCCGACTCCACACAAGGACTGAGGCCCTGGCATGGACGGGAGAGGAATCCCGAGAGGCCCCCTAGCAACTCGCATGGGGACTGGCCTTTCCTGAGGCCACCAGAGCGGGTCCCTGAGGTCCCCGTCGAAACTCGAGATGACCTGCCGCAACTCGAGAAAATCCAGGAGGTTCTCCCCTCCAGGCGAGATGAGGCCCATTTCTGCTGAGGCGTCTCGAGGCTGATCACATCTCACCTCTGGAACTTCGAAAGGCTCCTTCACACCCTTGTTGCAAATCAAGAAGTTCCCCGACATAGCCGTCTCCACTCGAGAGGAATCACGAGGATCCCGCCCACATCCAGAGGAGCCCCGTTTCCGCCTCGTAGCTCGAGATGAGGGATCCTTTCCCTGCTTCATCGGGAAAGAGTTCCCGGCGTTCCTGTCGCATCTCAAGAGGAGGCCCTCTCAACAGGAACGGCGAGAGAAACTCCAGGGTCGTGCCAGCATTCCAAGATTCCTCCAGATGTCTCAGTCCATTCCAGAGGAACCTCTTTTCCCTTCACCGGCTCGTCTTTCACGCCGAGGATCGACTCACACCAAGGTGGCACGTGGCACAGCCCTGTGGGAAAGCCTCGTGGGAAAGCTTCGAGGGACAGCCTCGAGGGAAAGCCACAGATCCCTTGATCCACGTGACAGGAAGCGTGACACTACTGCTGCAGCTCGGGAGGAAAGCGCACGTGCATGCTCCCACTCGAGACGAGGCCTGACTCCCCTGGGGAGACTCAGAAGCACCCCAAGATCCATGGCAACACTGGAGAGGAATCCTCAGGTTCCGGCCCCGACTCCACACAAGGACTGAGGCCCCGGCATGGACGGGACAGGAATCAAGAGAGGCCCCCTAGCAACTCGCATGGGGACTGGCCTTTCCTGAGGCCACCAGAGCGGGTCCCTGATGTCCCCGTCGAAACTCGAGAAGACCTGCCGCAACACGAGAAAATCCAGGAGGTTCTCCCCTCCAGGCGAGATGAGGCCCATTTCTGCTGAGGCGTCTCGACGCTGATCACATCTCACCTCTGGAACTTCGAAAGGCTCCTTCACACCCTTGGTGCAAATCAAGAAGTTCCCCGACATACCCGTCTCCACTCGAGAGGAATCACGAGGGTCCCGCCCACATCCAGAGGAGCCCCGTTTCCGCCTCGTAGCTCGAGATGAGGGATCCTTTCCCTGCTTCGTCGGGAAAGAGTTTCCGGCGTTCCCGTCGCATCTCAAGAGGAGGCCCTCTCAACAGGAACGGCGAGAGGAACTCCAGGGTCGTGCCACCATTCCAAGAGTCCCCCAGATGTCTCAGTCCATTCCAGAGGAACCTCTTTTCCCTTCACCGGCTCGTCTTTCACGCCGAGGTTCGACTCACACCAAGGTGGCACGTGGCACAGCCCTGTGGGAAAGTCTCGTGGGAAAGCCTCGAGGGACAGCCTCGAGGGAAAGCCACAGATCCCTTGATCCACGTGACAGGAAGCGTGACACTACTGCTGCAGCTCGGGAGGAAAGCGCACGTGCATGCCCCCACTCGAGACGAGGCCTGACTCCCCTGGGGAGACTCAGAAGCACCCCAAGATCCATGCCAACACTGGAGAGGAATCCTCAGGTTCCGACCCCGACTCCACACAAGGACTGAGGCCCCGGCATGGACGGGAGAGGAATCCCGAGAGGCCCGCTAGCAACTCGCATGGGGACTGGCCTTTCCTGAGGCCACCAGAGCGGGTCCCTGAGGTCCCCGTCGAAACTCGAGAAGACCTGCCGCAACTCGAGAAAATCCAGGAGGTTCTCCCCTCCAGGCGAGATGAGGCCCATTTCTGCTGAGGCGTCTCGAGGCTGATCACATCTCACCTCTGGAACTTCGAAAGGCTCCTTCACACCCTTGGTGCAAATCAAGAAGTTCCCCGACATAGCCATCTGCACTCGAGAGGAATCACGAGCGTCCCGCCCACATCCAGAGGAGCCCCGTTTCCGCCTCGTAGCTCGAGATGAGGGATCCTTTCCCTGCTTCGTCGGGAAAGAGTTCCCAGTGTTCCCGTCGCATCTCAAGAGGAGGCCCTCTCAACAGGAACGGCGAGAGGAACTCCAGGGTCGTGCCTGCATTCCAAGAGTCCCCCAGATGTCTCAGTCCATTCCAGAGGAACCTCTTTTCCCTTCACCGGCTCGTCTTTCACGCCGAGGATCGACTCACACCAAGGTGGAACGTGGCACAGCCCTGTGGGAAAGCCTCGTGGGAAAGCCTCGAGGGACAGCCTCGAGGGAAAGCCACAGATCCCTTGATCCACGTGACAGGAAGCGTGACACTACTGCTGCAGCTCGGGAGGAAAGCGCACGTGCATGCTACCACTCGACACGAGGCCTGACTCCCCTGGGGAGACTCAGAAGCACCCCAAGATCCATGGCAACACTGGAGAGGAATCCTCAGGTTCCGGCCCCGAATCCACACAAGGACTGAGGCCCCGGCATGGACGGGAGAGGAATCCCGAGAGGCCCCCTAGCAACTCGCATGGGGACTGGCCTTTCCTGAGGCCACCAGAGCGGGTCCCTGAGGTCCCCGTCGAAACTCGAGAAGACCTGCCGCAACTCGAGAAAATCCAGGAGGTTCTCCCCTCCAGGAGAGATGAGGCCCATTTCTGCTGAGGCGTCTCGAGGCTGATCACATCTCACCTCTGGAACTTCGAAAGGCTCCTTCACACCCTTGTTGCAAATCAAGAAGTTCCCCGACATAGCCATCTGCACTCGAGAGGAATCACGAGCGTCCCGCCCACATCCAGAGGAGCCCCGTTTCCGCCTCGTAGCTCGAGATGAGGGATCCTTTCCCTGCTTCATCGGAAAAGAGTTCCCGGCGTTCCCGTCGCATCTGAAGAGGAGGCCCTCTGAACAGGAACGGCGAGAGGAACTCCAGGGTCGTACCAGCATTCCAAGAGTCCTCCAGATGTCTCAGTCCATTCCAGAGGAATCTCTTTTCCCTTCACCGGCTCGTATTTCACGCCGAGGATCGACTCACACCAAGGTGGCACGTGGCACAGCCCTGTGGGAAAGCCTCGTGGGAAAGCCTCGAGGGACAGCCTCGAGGGAAAGCCACAGATCCCTTGATCCACGTGACAGGAAGCGTGACACTACTGCTGCAGCTCGGGAGGAAAGCGCACGTGCATACCCCCACTCGAGACGAGGCCTGACTCCCCTGGGGAGACTCAGAAGCACCCCAAGATCCATGGCATCACTGGAGAGGAATCCTCAGGTTCCGACCCCGACTCCACACAAGGACTGAGGCCCCGGCATGGACGGGAGAGGAATCCCGAGAGGCCCGCTAGCAACTCGCATGGGGACTGGCCTTTCCTGAGGCCACCAGAGCGGGTCCCTGAGGTCCCCGTCGTAACTCGAGAAGACCTGCCGCAACTCGAGAAAATCCAGGAGGTTCTCCCCTCCAGGCGAGATGAGGCCCATTTCTGCTGAGGCGTCTCGAGGCTGATCACATCTCACCTCTGGAACTTCGAAAGGCTCCTTCACACCCTTGGTGCAAATCAAGAAGTTCCCCGACATAGCCATCTGCACTCGAGAGGAATCACGAGCGTCCCGCCCACATCCAGAGGAGCCCCGTTTCCGCCTCGTAGCTCGAGATGAGGGATCCTTTCCCTGCTTCGTCGGGAAAGAGTTCCCAGTGTTCCCGTCGCATCTCAAGAGGAGGCCCTCTCAACAGGAACGGCGAGAGGAACTCCAGGGTCGTGCCAGCATTCCAAGAGTCCCCTAGATGTCTCAGTCCATTCCAGAGGAACCTCTTTTCCCTTCACCGGCTCGTCTTTCACGCCGAGGATCGACTCACACCAAGGTGGAACGTGGCACAGCCCTGTGGGAAAGCCTCGTGGGAAAGCCTCGAGGGACAGCCTCGAGGGAAAGCCACAGATCCCTTGATCCACGTGACAGGAAGCGTGACACTACTGCTGCAGCTCGGGAGGAAAGCGCACGTGCATGCTACCACTCGACACGAGGCCTGACTCCCCTGGGGAGACTCAGAAGCACCCCAAGATCCATAGCAACACTTGAGAGGAATACTCAGGTTCCGGCCCCGACTCCACACCAGGACTGAGGCCCCGGCATGGACGGGAGAGGAATCCCGAGAGGCCCCCTAGCAACTCGCATGGGGACTGGCCTTTCCTGAGGCCACCAGAGCGGGTCCCTGAGGTCCCCGTCGTAACTCGAGAAGACCTGCCGCAACTCGAGAAAATCCAGGAGGTTCTCCCCTCCAGGCGAGATGAGGCCCATTTCCGCTGAGGCGTCTCGAGGCTGATCACACCTCACCTCTGGAACTTCGAAAGGGTCCTTCACACCCTTGGTGCAAATCAAGAAGTTCCCCGACATACCCGTCTCCACTCGAGAGGAATCACGAGGGTCCCGCCCACATCCAGAGGAGCCCCGTTTCCGCCTCATAGCTCGAGATGAGGGATCCTTTCCCTGCTTCGTCGGGAAAGAGTTCCCGGCGTTCCCGTGGCATCTCAAGAGGAGGCCCTCTCAACAGGAACGGCGAGAGGAACTCCAGGGTCGTGCCACCATTCCAAGAGTCCCCCAGATGTCTCAGTCCATTCCAGAGGAACCTCTTTTCCCTTCACCGGCTCGTCTTTCACGCCGAGGATCGACTCACACCAAGGTGGCACGTGGCACAGCCCTGTGGGACAGCCTCGTGGGAAAGCCTCGAGGGACAGCCTCGAGGGAAAGCCACAGATCCCTTGATCCACGTGACAGGAAGCGTGACACTACTGCTGCAGGCCGGGAGGAAAGCGCACGTGCATGCCCCCACTTGAGACGAGGCCTGACTCCCCTGGGGAGACTCAGAAGCACCCCAAGATCCATGGCAACACTGGAGAGGAATCCTCAGGTTCCGACCCCGACTCCACACAAGGACTGAGGCCCCGGCATGGACGGGAGAGGAATCCCGAGAGGCCCCCTAGCAACTCGCATGGGGACTGGCCTTTCCTGAGGCCACCAGAGCGGGTCCCTGAGGTCCCCGTCGAAACTCGAGAAGACCTGCCGCAACTCGAGAAAATCCAGGAGGTTCTCCCCTCCAGGCGAGATGAGGCCCATTTCTGCTGAGGCGTCTCGAGGCTGATCACATCTCACCTCTGGAACTTCGAAAGGCTCCTTCACACCCTTGGTGCAAATCAAGAAGTTCCCCGACATAGCCATCTGCACTCGAGAGGAATCAAGAGCGTCCCGCCCACATCCAGAGGAGCCCCGTTTCCGCCTCGTAGCTCGAGATGAGGGATCCTTTCCCTGCTTCGTCGGGAAAGAGTTCCCAGTGTTCCCGTCGCATCTCAAGAGGAGGCCCTCTCAACAGGAACGGCGAGAGGAACTCCAGGGTCGTGCCAGCATTCCAAGAGTCCCCCAGATGTCTCAGTCCATTCCAGAGGAACCTCTTTTCCCTTCACCGGCTCGTCTTTCACGCCGAGGATCGACTCACACCAAGGTGGAACGTGGCACAGCCCTGTGGGAAAGCCTCGTGGGAAAGCCTCGAGGGACAGCCTCGAGGGAAAGCCACAGATCCCTTGATCCACGTGACAGGAAGCGTGACACTACTGCTGCAGCTCGGGAGGAAAGCGCACGTGCATGCTACCACTCGACACGAGGCCTGACTCCCCTGGGGAGACTCAGAAGCACCCCAAGATCCATAGCAACACTTGAGAGGAATACTCAGGTTCCGGCCCCGACTCCACACCAGGACTGAGGCCCCGGCATGGACGGGAGAGGAATCCCGAGAGGCCCCCTAGCAACTCGCATGGGGACTGGCCTTTCCTGAGGCCACCAGAGCGGGTCCCTGAGGTCCCCGTCGTAACTCGAGAAGACCTGCCGCAACTCGAGAAAATCCAGGAGGTTCTCCCCTCCAGGCGAGATGAGGCCCATTTCCGCTGAGGCGTCTCGAGGCTGATCACACCTCACCTCTGGAACTTCGAAAGGGTCCTTCACACCCTTGGTGCAAATCAAGAAGTTCCCCGACATACCCGTCTCCACTCGAGAGGAATCACGAGGGTCCCGCCCACATCCAGAGGAGCCCCGTTTCCGCCTCATAGCTCGAGATGAGGGATCCTTTCCCTGCTTCGTCGGGAAAGAGTTCCCGGCGTTCCCGTGGCATCTCAAGAGGAGGCCCTCTCAACAGGAACGGCGAGAGGAACTCCAGGGTCGTGCCACCATTCCAAGAGTCCCCCAGATGTCTCAGTCCATTCCAGAGGAACCTCTTTTCCCTTCACCGGCTCGTCTTTCACGCCGAGGATCGACTCACACCAAGGTGGCACGTGGCACAGCCCTGTGGGACAGCCTCGTGGGAAAGCCTCGAGGGACAGCCTCGAGGGAAAGCCACAGATCCCTTGATCCACGTGACAGGAAGCGTGACACTACTGCTGCAGGCCGGGAGGAAAGCGCACGTGCATGCCCCCACTTGAGACGAGGCCTGACTCCCCTGGGGAGACTCAGAAGCACCCCAAGATCCATGGCAACACTGGAGAGGAATCCTCAGGTTCCGGCCCCGACTCCACACAAGGACTGAGGCCCTGGCATGGACGGGAGAGGAATCCCGAGAGGCCCCCTAGCAACTCGCATGGAGACTGGCCTTTCCTGAGGCCACCAGAGCGGGTCCCTGAGGTCCCCGTCGAAACTCGAGATGACCTGCCGCAACTCGAGAAAATCCAGGAGGTTCTCCCCTCCAGGCGAGATGAGGCCCATTTCTGCTGAGGCGTCTCGAGGCTGATCACATCTCACCTCTGGAACTTCGAAAGGCTCCTTCACACCCTTGTTGCAAATCAAGAAGTTCCCCGACATAGCCGTCTCCACTCGAGAGGAATCACGAGGGTCCCGCCCACATCCAGAGGAGCCCCGTTTCCGCCTCGTAGCTCGAGATGAGGGATCCTTTCCCTGCTTCATCGGGAAAGAGTTCCCGGCGTTCCTGTCGCATCTCAAGAGGAGGCCCTCTCAACAGGAACGGCGAGAGAAACTCCAGGGTCGTGCCACCATTCCAAGAGTCCTCCAGATGTCTCAGTCCATTCCAGAGGAACCTCTTTTCCCTTCACCGGCTCGTCTTTCACGCCGAGGATCGACTCACACCAAGGTGGCACGTGGCACAGCCCTGTGGGAAAGCCTCGTGGGAAAGCTTCGAGGGACAGCCTCGAGGGAAAGCCACAGATCCCTTGATCCACGTGACAGGAAGCGTGACACTACTGCTGCAGCTCGGGAGGAAAGCGCACGTGCATGCCCCCACTCGAGACGAGGCCTGACTCCCCTGGGGAGACTCAGAAGCACCCCAAGATCCATGGCAACACTGGAGAGGAATCCTCAGGTTCCGGCCCCGACTCCACACAAGGACTGAGGCCCCGGCATGGACGGGACAGGAATCAAGAGAGGCCCCCTAGCAACTCGCATGGGGACTGGCCTTTCCTGAGGCCACCAGAGCGGGTCCCTGATGTCCCCGTCGAAACTCGAGAAGACCTGCCGCAACACGAGAAAATCCAGGAGGTTCTCCCCTCCAGGCGAGATGAGGCCCATTTCCGCTGAGGCGTCTCGAGGCTGATCACATCTCACCTCTGGAACTTCGAAAGGGTCCTTCACACCCTTGGTGCAAATCAAGAAGTTCCCCGACATACCCGTCTCCACTCGAGAGGAATCACGAGGGTCCCGCCCACATCCAGAGGAGCCCCGTTTCCGCCTCGTAGCTCGAGATGAGGGATCCTTTCCCTGCTTCGTCGGGAAATAGTTTCCGGCGTTCCCGTCGCATCTCAAGAGGAGGCCCTCTCAACAGGAACGGCGAGAGGAACTCCAGGGTCGTGCCACCATTCCAAGAGTCCCCCAGATGTCTCAGTCCATTCCAGAGGAACCTCTTTTCCCTTCACCGGCTCGTCTTTCACGCCGAGGTTCGACTCACACCAAGGTGGCACGTGGCACAGCCGTGTGCGAAAGTCTCGTGGGAAAGCCTCGAGGGACAGCCTCGAGGGAAAGCCACAGATCCCTTGATCCACGTGACAGGAAGCGTGACACTACTGCTGCAGCTCGGGAGGAAAGCGCACGTGCATGCCCCCACTCGAGACGAGGCCTGACTCCCCTGGGGAGACTCAGAAGCACCCCAGGATCCATGGCAACACTGGAGAGGAATCCTCAGGTTCCGACCCCGACTCCACACAAGGACTGAGGCCCCGGCATGGACGGGAGAGGAATCCCGAGAGGCCCCCTAGCAACTCGCATGGGGGCTGGCCTTTCCTGAGGCCACCAGAGCGGGTCCCTGAGGTCCCCGTCGAAACTCGAGAAGACCTGCCGCAACTCGAGAAAATCCAGGAGGTTCTCCCCTCCAGGTGAGATGAGGCCCATTTCTGCTGAGGCGTCTCGAGGCTGATCACATCTCACCTCTGGAACTTCGAAAGGCTCCTTCACACCCTTGGTGCAAATCAAGAAGTTCCCCGACATAGCAGTCTCCACTCGAGAGGAATCAAGAGCGTCCCGCCCACATCCAGAGGAGCCCCGTTTCCGCCTCGTAGCTCGAGATGAGGGATCCTTTCCCTGCTTCGTCGGGAAAGAGTTTCCGGCGTTCCCGTCGCATCTCAAGAGGAGGCCCTCTCAACAGGAACGGCGAGAGGAACTCCAGGGTCGTGCCACCATTCCAAGAGTCCCCCAGATGTCTCAGTCCATTCCAGAGGAACCTCTTTTCCCTTCACCGGCTCGTCTTTCACGCCGAGGATCGACTCACACCAAGGTGGCACGTGGCACAGCCCTGTGGGAAAGCCTGGTGGGAAATCCTCGAGGGAAACCACAGATACCTTGATCCACGAGACAGGAAGCGTGACACTATCAGCTGCAGCTCGGGAGGAAAGCGCACGTGCATGCCCCCACTCGAGACGAGGCCTGACTCCCCTGGGGAGACTCAGAAGCACCCCAAGATCCATGGCAACACTGGAGAGGAATCCTCAGGTTCCGGCCCCGACTCCACACAAGGACTGAGGCCCCGGCATGGACGGGAGAGGAATCCCGAGAGGTCCCCTAGCAACTCGCATGGGGACTGGCCTTTCCTGAGGCCACCAGAGCGGGTCCCTGATGTCCCCGTCGTAACTCGAGAAGACCTGCCGCAACTCGAGAAAATCCAGGAGGTTCTCCCCTCCAGGCGAGATGAGGCCCATTTCTGCTGAGGCGTCTCGAGACTGATCACATCTCACCTCTGGAACTTCGAAAGGCTCCTTCACACCCTTGGTGCAAATCAAGAAGTTCCCCGACATAGCAGTCTCCACTCGAGAGGAATCAAGAGCGTCCCGCCCACATCCAGAGGAGCCCCGTTTCCGCCTCGTAGCTCGAGATGAGGGATCCTTTCCCTGCTTCGTCGGGAAAGAGTTCCCGGCGTTCCCGTCGCATCTCAAGAGGAGGCCCTCTCAACAGGAACGGCGAGAGGAACTCCAGGGTCGTGCCACCATTCCAAGAGTCCCCCAGATGTCTCAGTCCATTCCAGAGGAACCTCTTTTCCCTTCACCGGCTCGTCTTTCACGCCGAGGATCGACTCACACCAAGGTGGCACGTGGCACAGCCCTGTGGGAAAGCCTCATGGGAAAGCCTCGAGGGACAGCCTCGAGGGAAAGCCACAGATCCCTTGATCCACGTGACAGGAAGCATGACACTACTGCTGCAGCTCGGGAGGAAAGCGCACGTGCATGCCCCCACTCGAGACGAGGCCTGACTCCCCTGGGGAGACTCAGAAGCACCCCAAGATCCATGGCAACACTGGAGAGGAATCCTCAGTTTCCGGCACCGAATCCACACAAGGACTGAGGCCCCGGCATGGACGGGAGAGGAATCCCGAGAGGCCCCCTAGCCACTCGCATGGGGACTGGCCTTTCCTGAGGCCACCAGAGCGGGTCCCTGAGGTCCCCGTCGAAACTCGAGAAGACCTGCCGCAACTCGAGAAAATCCAGGAGGTTCTCCCCTCCAGGAGAGATGAGGCCCATTTCTGCTGAGGCGTCTCGAGGCTGATCACATCTCACCTCTGGAACTTCGAAAGGCTCCTTCACACCCTTGTTGCAAATCAAGAAGTTCCCCGACATAGCCGTCTCCACTCGAGAGGAATCACGAGCGTCGGGCCCACATCCAGAGGAGCCCCGTTTCCGCCTCGTAGCTCGAGATGAGGGATCCTTTCCCTGCTTCGTCGGGAAAGAGTTCCCGGTGTTCCCGTCGCATCTCAAGAGGAGGCCCTCTCAACAGGAACGGCGAGAGGAACTCCAGGGTCGTGCCAGCATTCCAAGAGTCCCCCAGATGTCTCAGTCCATTCCAGAGGAACCTCTTTTCCCTTCACCGGCTCGTCTTTCACGCCGAGGATCGACTCACACCAAGGTGGAACGTGGCACAGCCCTGTGGGAAAGCCTCGTGGGAAAGCCTCGAGGGACAGCCTCGAGGGAAAGCCACAGATCCCTTGATCCACGTGACAGGAAGCGTGACACTACTGCTGCAGCTCGGGAGGAAAGCGCACGTGCATGCTACCACTCGACACGAGGCCTGACTCCACTGGGGAGACTCAGAAGCACCCCAAGATCCATAGCAACATTGGAGAGGAATCCTCAGGTTCCGGCCCCGACTCCACACCAGGACTGAGGCCCCGGCATGGACGGGAGAGGAATCCCGAGAGGCCCCCTAGCAACTCGCATGGGGACTGGCCTTTCCTGAGGCCACCAGAGCGGGTCCCTGAGGTCCCCGTCGTAACTCGAGAAGACCTGCCGCAACTCGAGAAAATCCAGGAGGTTCTCCCCTCCAGGCGAGATGAGGCCCATTTCCGCTGAGGCGTCTCGAGGCTGATCACACCTCACCTCTGGAACTTCGAAAGGGTCCTTCACACCCTTGGTGCAAATCAAGAAGTTCCCCGACATACCCGTCTCCACTCGAGAGGAATCACGAGGGTCCCGCCCACATCCAGAGGAGCCCCGTTTCCGCCTCGTAGCTCGAGATGAGGGATCCTTTCCCTGCTTCGTCGGGAAAGAGTTCCCGGCGTTCCCGTCGCATCTCAAGAGGAGGCCTTCACAACAGGAACGGCGAGAGGAACTCCAGGGTCGTGCCACCATTCCAAGAGTCCCCTAGATGTCTCAGTCCATTCCAGAGGAACCTATTTTCCCTTCACCGGCTCGTCTTTCACGCCGAGGATCGACTCAAACCAAGGTGGCACGTGGCACAGCCCTGTGGGAAAGCCTCGTGGGAAAGCCTCGAGGGACAGCCTCGAGGGAAAGCCACAGACCCCTTGATCCACGTGACAGGAAGCGTGACACTACTGCTGCAGGCCGGGAGGAAAGCGCACGTGCATGCCCCCACTCGAGACGAGGCCTTACTCCCCTGGGGAGACTCAGAAGCACCCCAAGATCCATGGCAACACTGGAGAGGAATCCTCAGGTTCCAGCCCCGACTCCACACAAGGACTGAGGCCCCGGCATGGACGGGACAGGAATCCCGAGAGGCCCCCTGGCAACTCGCATGGGGACTGGCCTTTCCTGAGGCCACCAGAGCGGGTCCCTGATGTCCCGGCGAAACTCGAGAAGACCTGCCGCAACTCGAGAAAATCCTGGAGGTTCTCCCCTCCAGGCGAGATGAGGCCCATTTCCGCTGAGGCGTCTCGAGGCTGATCACATCTCACCTCTGGAACTTCGAAAGGCTCCTTCACACCCTTGGTGCAAATCAAGAAGTTCCCCGACATACCCGTCTCCACTCGAGAGGAATCACGAGGGTCCCGCCCACATCCAGAGGAGCCCCGTTTCCGCCTCGTAGCTCGAGATGAGGGATCCTTTCCCTGCTTCGTCGGGAAAGAGTTCCCGGCTTTCCCGTCGCATCTCAAGAGGAGGCCCTCTCAACAGGAACGGCGAGAGGAACTCCAGGGTCGTGCCACCATTCCAAGAGTCCCCCAGATGTCTCAGTCCATTCCAGAGGAACCTCTTTTCCCTTCACCGGCTCGTCTTTCACGCCGAGGTTCGACTCACACCAAGGTGGCACGTGGCACAGCCCTGTGGGAAAGTCTCGTGGGAAAGCCTCGAGGGACAACCTCGAGGGAAAGCCACAGATCCCTTGATCCACGTGACAGGAAGCGTGACACTACTGCTGCAGCTCGGGAGGAAAGCGCACGTGCATGCCCCCACTCGAGACGAGGCCTGACTCCCCTGGGGAGACTCAGAAGCACCCCAAGATCCATGGCAACACTGGAGAGGAATCCTCAGGTTCCGACCCCGACTCCACACAAGGACTGAGGCCCCGGCATGGACGGGAGAGGAATCCTGAGAGGCCCCCTAGCAACTCGCATGGGGACTGGCCTTTCCTGAGGCCACCAGAGCGGGTCCCTGAGGTCCCCGTCGAAACTCGAGAAGACCTGCCGCAACTCGAGAAAATCCAGGAGGTTCTCCCCTCCAGGCGAGATGAGGCCCATTTCTGCTGAGGCGTCTCGAGGCTGATCACATCTCACCTCTGGAACTTCGAAAGGCTCCTTCACACCCTTGGTGCAAATCAAGAAGTTCCCCGACATAGCATTCTCCACTCGAGAGGAATCAAGAGCGTCCCGCCCACATCCAGAAGAGCCCCGTTTCCGCCTCGTAGCTCGAGATGAGGGATCCTTTCCCTGCTTCGTCGGGAAAGAGTTCCCGGCGTTCCCGTCGCATCTCAAGAGGAGGCCCTCTCAACAGGAACGGCGAGAGGAACTCCAGGGTCGTGCCACCATTCCAAGAGTCCCCCAGATGTCTCAGTCCATTCCAGAGGAACCTCTTTTCCCTTCACCGGCTCGTCTTTCACGCCGAGGATCGACTCACACCAAGGTGGCACGTGGCACAGCCCTGTGGGAAAGCCTCATGGGAAAGCCTCGAGGGACAGCCTCGAGGGAAAGCCACAGATCCCTTGATCCACGTGACAGGAAGCATGACACTACTGCTGCAGCTCGGGAGGAAAGCGCACGTGCATGCCCCCACTCGAGACGAGGCCTGACTCCCCTGGGGAGACTCAGAAGCACCCCAAGATCCATGGCAACACTGGAGAGGAATCCTCAGGTTCCGGCACCGAATCCACACAAGGACTGAGGCCCCGGCATGGACGGGAGAGGAATCCCGAGAGGCCCCCTAGCCACTCGCATGGGGACTGGCCTTTCCTGAGGCCACCAGAGCGGGTCCCTGAGGTCCCCGTCGAAACTCGAGAAGACCTGCCGCAACTCGAGAAAATCCAGGAGGTTCTCCCCTCCAGGAGAGATGAGGCCCATTTCCGCTGAGGCGTCTCGAGGCTGATCACACCTCACCTCTGGAACTTCGAAAGGGTCCTTCACACCCTTGGTGCAAATCAAGAAGTTCCCCGACATACCCGTCTCCACTCGAGAGGAATCACGAGGGTCCCGCCCACATCCAGAGGAGCCCCGTTTCCGCCTCGTAGCTCGAGATGAGGGATCCTTTCCCTGCTTCGTCGGGAAAGAGTTCCCGGCTTTCCCGTCGCATCTCAAGAGGAGGCCCTCTCAACAGGAACGGCGAGAGGAACTCCAGGGTCGTGCCACCATTCCAAGAGTCCCCCAGATGTCTCAGTCCATTCCAGAGGAACCTCTTTTCCCTTCACCGGCTCGTCTTTCACGCCGAGGTTCGACTCACACCAAGGTGGCACGTGGCACAGCCCTGTGGGAAAGTCTAGTGGGAAAGCCTCGAGGGACAACCTCGAGGGAAAGCCACAGATCCCTTGATCCACGTGACAGGAAGCGTGACACTACTGCTGCAGCTCGGGAGGAAAGCGCACGTGCATGCCCCCACTCGAGACGAGGCCTGACTCCCCTGGGGAGACTCAGAAGCACCCCAAGATCCATGGCAACACTGGAGAGGAATCCTCAGGTTCCGACCCCGACTCCACACAAGGACTGAGGCCCCGGCATGGACGGGAGAGGAATCCTGAGAGGCCCCCTAGCAACTCGCATGGGGACTGGCCTTTCCTGAGGCCACCAGAGCGGGTCCCTGAGGTCCCCGTCGAAACTCGAGAAGACCTGCCGCAACTCGAGAAAATCCAGGAGGTTCTCCCCTCCAGGCGAGATGAGGCCCATTTCTGCTGAGGCGTCTCGAGGCTGATCACACCTCACCTCTGGAACTTCGAAAGGCTCCTTCACACCCTTGGTGCAAATCAAGAAGTTCCCCGACATAGCATTCTCCACTCGAGAGGAATCAAGAGCGTCCCGCCCACATCCAGAAGAGCCCCGTTTCCGCCTCGTAGCTCGAGATGAGGGATCCTTTCCCTGCTTCGTCGGGAAAGAGTTCCCGGCGTTCCCGTCGCATCTCAAGAGGAGGCCCTCTCAACAGGAACGGCGAGAGGAACTCCAGGGTCGTGCCACCATTCCAAGAGTCCCCCAGATGTCTCAGTCCATTCCAGAGGAACCTCTTTTCCCTTCACCGGCTCGTCTTTCACGCCGAGGATCGACTCACACCAAGGTGGCACGTGGCACAGCCCTGTGGGAAAGCCTCATGGGAAAGCCTCGAGGGACAGCCTCGAGGGAAAGCCACAGATCCCTTGATCCACGTGACAGGAAGCATGACACTACTGCTGCAGCTCGGGAGGAAAGCGCACGTGCATGCCCCCACTCGAGACGAGGCCTGACTCCCCTGGGGAGACTCAGAAGCACCCCAAGATCCATGGCAACACTGGAGAGGAATCCTCAGGTTCCGGCACCGAATCCACACAAGGACTGAGGCCCCGGCATGGACGGGAGAGGAATCCCGAGAGGCCCCCTAGCCACTCGCATGGGGACTGGCCTTTCCTGAGGCCACCAGAGCGGGTCCCTGAGGTCCCCGTCGAAACTCGAGAAGACCTGCCGCAACTCGAGAAAATCCAGGAGGTTCTCCCCTCCAGGAGAGATGAGGCCCATTTCTGCTGAGGCGTCTCGAGGCTGATCACATCTCACCTCTGGAACTTCGAAAGGCTCCTTCACACCCTTGTTGCAAATCAAGAAGTTCCCCGACATAGCCGTCTCCACTCGAGAGGAATCACGAGCGTCCCGCCCACATCCAGAGGAGCCCCGTTTCCGCCTCGTAGCTCGAGATGAGGGATCCTTTCCCTGCTTCGTCGGGAAAGAGTTCCCGGTGTTCCCGTCGCATCTCAAGAGGAGGCCCTCTCAACAGGAACGGCGAGAGGAACTCCAGGGTCGTGCCACCATTCCAAGAGTCCCCCAGATGTCTCAGTCCATTCCAGAGGAACCTCTTTTCCCTTCACCGGCTCGTCTTTCACGCCGAGGATCGACTCACACCAAGGTGGAACGTGGCACAGCCCTGTGGGAAAGCCTCGTGGGAAAGCCTCGAGGGACAGCCTCGAGGGAAAGCCACAGATCCCTTGATCCACGTGACAGGAAGCGTGACACTACTGCTGCAGCTCGGGAGGAAAGCGCACGTGCATGCTACCACTCGACACGAGTCCTGACTCCACTGGGGAGACTCAGAAGCACCCCAAGATCCATAGCAACATTGGAGAGGAATCCTCAGGTTCCGGCCCCGACTCCACACCAGGACTGAGGCCCCGGCATGGACGGGAGAGGAATCCCGAGAGGCCCCCTAGCAACTCGCATGGGGACTGGCCTTTCCTGAGGCCACCAGAGCGGGTCCCTGAGGTCCCCGTCGTAACTCGAGAAGACCTGCCGCAACTCGAGAAAATCCAGGAGGTTCTCCCCTCCAGGCGAGATGAGGCCCATTTCCGCTGAGGCGTCTCGAGGCTGATCACACCTCACCTCTGGAACTTCGAAAGGGTCCTTCACACCCTTGGTGCAAATCAAGAAGTTCCCCGACATACCCGTCTCCACTCGAGAGGAATCACGAGGGTCCCGCCCACATCCAGAGGAGCCCCGTTTCCGCCTCGTAGCTCGAGATGAGGGATCCTTTCCCTGCTTCGTCGGGAAAGAGTTCCCGGCGTTCCCGTCGCATCTCAAGAGGAGGCCTTCACAACAGGAACGGCGAGAGGAACTCCAGGGTCGTGCCACCATTCCAAGAGTCCCCTAGATGTCTCAGTCCATTCCAGAGGAACCTATTTTCCCTTCACCGGCTCGTCTTTCACGCCGAGGATCGACTCAAACCAAGGTGGCACGTGGCACAGCCCTGTGGGAAAGCCTCGTGGGAAAGCCTCGAGGGACAGCCTCGAGGGAAAGCCACAGACCCCTTGATCCACGTGACAGGAAGCGTGACACTACTGCTGCAGGCCGGGAGGAAAGCGCACGTGCATGCCCCCACTCGAGACGAGGCCTTACTCCCCTGGGGAGACTCAGAAGCACCCCAAGATCCATGGCAACACTGGAGAGGAATCCTCAGGTTCCAGCCCCGACTCCACACAAGGACTGAGGCCCCGGCATGGACGGGACAGGAATCCCGAGAGGCCCCCTGGCAACTCGCATGGGGACTGGCCTTTCCTGAGGCCACCAGAGCGGGTCCCTGATGTCCCGGCGAAACTCGAGAAGACCTGCCGCAACTCGAGAAAATCCTGGAGGTTCTCCCCTCCAGGCGAGATGAGGCCCATTTCCGCTGAGGCGTCTCGAGGCTGATCACATCTCACCTCTGGAACTTCGAAAGGCTCCTTCACACCCTTGGTGCAAATCAAGAAGTTCCCCGACATACCCGTCTCCACTCGAGAGGAATCACGAGGGTCCCGCCCACATCCAGAGGAGCCCCGTTTCCGCCTCGTAGCTCGAGATGAGGGATCCTTTCCCTGCTTCGTCGGGAAAGAGTTCCCGGCTTTCCCGTCGCATCTCAAGAGGAGGCCCTCTCAACAGGAACGGCGAGAGGAACTCCAGGGTCGTGCCACCATTCCAAGAGTCCCCCAGATGTCTCAGTCCATTCCAGAGGAACCTCTTTTCCCTTCACCGGCTCGTCTTTCACGCCGAGGTTCGACTCACACCAAGGTGGCACGTGGCACAGCCCTGTGGGAAAGTCTCGTGGGAAAGCCTCGAGGGACAGCCTCGAGGGAAAGCCACAGATCCCTTGATCCACGTGACAGGAAGCGTGACACTACTGCTGCAGCTCGGGAGGAAAGCGCACGTGCATGCCCCCACTCGAGACGAGGCCTGACTCCCCTGGGGAGACTCAGAAGCACCCCAAGATCCATGGCAACACTGGAGAGGAATCCTCAGGTTCCGACCCCGACTCCACACAAGGACTGAGGCCCCGGCATGGACGGGAGAGGAATCCCGAGAGGCCCCCTAGCAACTCGCATGGGTACTGGCCTTTCCTGAGGCCACCAGAGCGGGTCCCTGAGGTCCCCGTCGAAACTCGAGAAGACCTGCCGCAACTCGAGAAAATCCAGGATGTTCTCCCCTCCAGGCGAGATGAGGCCCATTTCTGCTGAGGCGTCTCGAGGCTGATCACATCTCACCTCTGGAACTTCGAAAGGCTCCTTCACACCCTTGGTGCAAATCAAGAAGTTCCCCGACATAGCAGTCTCCACTCGAGAGGAATCAAGAGCGTCCCGCCCACATCCAGAGGAGCCCCGTTTCCGCCTCGTAGCTCGAGATGAGGGATCCTTTCCCTGCTTCGTCGGGAAAGAGTTCCCGGCGTTCCCGTCGCATCTCAAGAGGAGGCCCTCTCAACAGGACCGGCGAGAGGAACTCCAGGGTCGTGCCACCATTCCAAGAGTCCCCCAGATGTCTCAGTCCATTCCAGAGGAACCTCTTTTCCCTTCACCGGCTCGTCTTTCACGCCGAGGATCGACTCACACCAAGGTGGCACGTGGCACAGCCCTGTGGGAAAGCCTCGTGGGAAAGCCTCGAGGGACAGCCTCGAGGGAAAGCCACAGATCCCTTGATCCACGTGACAGGAAGCGTGACACTACTGCTGCAGCTCGGGAGGAAAGCGCACGTGCATGAACCCACTCGAGACGAGGCCTGACTCCCCTGTGGAGACTCAGAAGCACCCCAAGATCCATGGCAACACTGGAGACGAATCCTCAGGTTCCGGCCCCGACTCCACACAAGGACTGAAGCCCCGGCATGGACGGGAGAGGAATCCCGAGAGGTCCCCTAGCAACTCGCATGGGGACTGGACTTTCCTGAGGCCACCAGAGCGGGTCCCTGAGGTCCCCGTCGTAACTCGAGAAGACCTGCCGCAACTCGAGAAAATCCAGGAGGTTCTCCCCTCCAGGCGAGATGAGGCCCATTTCCGCTGAGGCGTCTCGAGGCTGATCACACCTCACCTTTGGAACTTTGAAACGCTCGTTCACACCCTTGCTGCAAATCAGGAAGTTCCCCGACATACCCGTCTCCACTCGAGAGGAATCACGAGGGTCCCGCCAACATCCAGAGGAGCCCCGTTTCCGCCTCGTAGCTCGAGATGAGGGATCCTTTCCCTGCTTCGTCGGGAAAGAGTTCCCGGCGTTCCCGTCGCATCTCAGGAGGAGGCCCTCTCAACAGGAACGGCGAGAGGAACTCCAGGGTCGTGCCACCATTCCAAGAGTCCCCCAGATGTCTCAGTCCATTCCAGAGGAACTTCTTTTCCCTTCACCGGCTCGTCTTTCACGCCGAGGATCGACTCACACCAAGGTGGCACGTGGCACAGCCCTGTGGGAAAGCCTCTTGGGAAAGCCTCGAGGGACAGCCTCGAGGGAAAGCCACAGATCCCTTGATCCACGTGACAGGAAGCGTGACACTACTGCTGCAGCTCGGGAGGAAAGCGCACGTGCATGCCCCCACTCGAGACGAGTCCTGACTCCCCTGGGGAGACTCAGAAGCACCCCAAGTTCCATGGCAACACTGGAGAGGAAACCTCAGGTTCAGGCCCCGACTCCACACAAGGTCTCAGGCCCCGGCATGGACGGGAGAGGAATCCCAAGAGGTCCCCTAGCAAATCGCATGGGGACTGGCCTCTCCTGAGGCCACCTGAGCGGGTCCCTGAGGTCCCCGTCGTAAGTCGAGAAGACCTGCCGCAACTGGAGATAATCCAGGAGGTTCTCCCCTCCAGGCGAGATGAGGCCCATTTCCGCTGAGGCGTCTCGAGGCTGATCACACCTCACCTCTGGAACTTCGAAAGGGTCCTTCACACCCTTGGTGCAAATCAAGAAGTTCCCCGACATACCCGTCTCCACTCGAGAGGAATCACGAGGGTCCCGCCCACATCCAGAGGAGCCCCGTTTCCGCCTCGTAGCTCGAGATGAGGGATCCTTTCCCTGCTTCGTCGGGAAAGAGTTCCCGGCGTTCCCGTCGCATCTCAAGAGGAGGCCTTCACAACAGGAACGGCGAGAGGAACTCCAGGGTCGTGCCACCATTCCAAGAGTCCCCTAGATGTCTCAGTCCATTCCAGAGGAACCTATTTTCCCTTCACCGGCTCGTCTTTCACGCCGAGGATCGACTCAAACCAAGGTGGCACGTGGCACAGCCCTGTGGGAAAGCCTCGTGGGAAAGCCTCGAGGGACAGCCTCGAGGGAAAGCCACAGACCCCTTGATCCACGTGACAGGAAGCGTGACACTACTGCTGCAGCTCGGGAGGAAAGCGCACGTGCATGCCCCCACTCGAGACGAGGCCTTACTCCCCTGGGGAGACTCAGAAGCACCCCAAGATCCATGGCAACACTGGAGAGGAATCCTCAGGTTCCGACCCCGACTCCACACAAGGACTGAGGCCCCGGCATGGACGGGAGAGGAATCCTGAGAGGCCCCCTAGCAACTCGCATGGGGACTGGCCTTTCCTGAGGCCACCAGAGCGGGTCCCTGAGGTCCCCGTCGAAACTCGAGAAGACCTGCCGCAACTCGAGAAAATCCAGGAGGTTCTCCCCTCCAGGCGAGATGAGGCCCATTTCTGCTGAGGCGTCTCGAGGCTGATCACATCTCACCTCTGGAACTTCGAAAGGCTCCTTCACACCCTTGGTGCAAATCAAGAAGTTCCCCGACATAGCATTCTCCACTCGAGAGGAATCAAGAGCGTCCCGCCCACATCCAGAAGAGCCCCGTTTCCGCCTCGTAGCTCGAGATGAGGGATCCTTTCCCTGCTTCGTCGGGAAAGAGTTCCCGGCGTTCCCGTCGCATCTCAAGAGGAGGCCCTCTCAACAGGAACGGCGAGAGGAACTCCAGGGTCGTGCCACCATTCCAAGAGTCCCCCAGATGTCTCAGTCCATTCCAGAGGAACCTCTTTTCCCTTCACCGGCTCGTCTTTCACGCCGAGGATCGACTCACACCAAGGTGGCACGTGGCACAGCCCTGTGGGAAAGCCTCATGGGAAAGCCTCGAGGGACAGCCTCGAGGGAAAGCCACAGATCCCTTGATCCACGTGACAGGAAGCATGACACTACTGCTGCAGCTCGGGAGGAAAGCGCACGTGCATGCCCCCACTCGAGACGAGGCCTGACTCCCCTGGGGAGACTCAGAAGCACCCCAAGATCCATGGCAACACTGGAGAGGAATCCTCAGGTTCCGGCACCGAATCCACACAAGGACTGAGGCCCCGGCATGGACGGGAGAGGAATCCCGAGAGGCCCCCTAGCCACTCGCATGGGGACTGGCCTTTCCTGAGGCCACCAGAGCGGGTCCCTGAGGTCCCCGTCGAAACTCGAGAAGACCTGCCGCAACTCGAGAAAATCCAGGAGGTTCTCCCCTCCAGGAGAGATGAGGCCCATTTCTGCTGAGGCGTCTCGAGGCTGATCACATCTCACCTCTGGAACTTCGAAAGGCTCCTTCACACCCTTGTTGCAAATCAAGAAGTTCCCCGACATAGCCGTCTCCACTCGAGAGGAATCACGAGCGTCCCGCCCACATCCAGAGGAGCCCCGTTTCCGCCTCGTAGCTCGAGATGAGGGATCCTTTCCCTGCTTCGTCGGGAAAGAGTTCCCGGTGTTCCCGTCGCATCTCAAGAGGAGGCCCTCTCAACAGGAACGGCGAGAGGAACTCCAGGGTCGTGCCAGCATTCCAAGAGTCCCCCAGATGTCTCAGTCCATTCCAGAGGAACCTCTTTTCCCTTCACCGGCTCGTCTTTCACGCCGAGGATCGACTCACACCAAGGTGGAACGTGGCACAGCCCTGTGGGAAAGCCTCGTGGGAAAGCCTCGAGGGACAGCCTCGAGGGAAAGCCACAGATCCCTTGATCCACGTGACAGGAAGCGTGACACTACTGCTGCAGCTCGGGAGGAAAGCGCACGTGCATGCTACCACTCGACACGAGGCCTGACTCCACTGGGGAGACTCAGAAGCACCCCAAGATCCATAGCAACATTGGAGAGGAATCCTCAGGTTCCGGCCCCGACTCCACACCAGGACTGAGGCCCCGGCATGGACGGGAGAGGAATCCCGAGAGGCCCCCTAGCAACTCGCATGGGGACTGGCCTTTCCTGAGGCCACCAGAGCGGGTCCCTGAGGTCCCCGTCGTAACTCGAGAAGACCTGCCGCAACTCGAGAAAATCCAGGAGGTTCTCCCCTCCAGGCGAGATGAGGCCCATTTCCGCTGAGGCGTCTCGAGGCTGATCACACCTCACCTCTGGAACTTCGAAAGGGTCCTTCACACCCTTGGTGCAAATCAAGAAGTTCCCCGACATACCCGTCTCCACTCGAGAGGAATCACGAGGGTCCCGCCCACATCCAGAGGAGCCCCGTTTCCGCCTCGTAGCTCGAGATGAGGGATCCTTTCCCTGCTTCGTCGGGAAAGAGTTCCCGGCGTTCCCGTCGCATCTCAAGAGGAGGCCTTCACAACAGGAACGGCGAGAGGAACTCCAGGGTCGTGCCACCATTCCAAGAGTCCCCTAGATGTCTCAGTCCATTCCAGAGGAACCTATTTTCCCTTCACCGGCTCGTCTTTCACGCCGAGGATCGACTCAAACCAAGGTGGCACGTGGCACAGCCCTGTGGGAAAGCCTCGTGGGAAAGCCTCGAGGGACAGCCTCGAGGGAAAGCCACAGACCCCTTGATCCACGTGACAGGAAGCGTGACACTACTGCTGCAGGCCGGGAGGAAAGCGCACGTGCATGCCCCCACTCGAGACGAGGCCTTACTCCCCTGGGGAGACTCAGAAGCACCCCAAGATCCATGGCAACACTGGAGAGGAATCCTCAGGTTCCAGCCCCGACTCCACACAAGGACTGAGGCCCCGGCATGGACGGGACAGGAATCCCGAGAGGCCCCCTGGCAACTCGCATGGGGACTGGCCTTTCCTGAGGCCACCAGAGCGGGTCCCTGATGTCCCGGCGAAACTCGAGAAGACCTGCCGCAACTCGAGAAAATCCTGGAGGTTCTCCCCTCCAGGCGAGATGAGGCCCATTTCCGCTGAGGCGTCTCGAGGCTGATCACATCTCACCTCTGGAACTTCGAAAGGCTCCTTCACACCCTTGGTGCAAATCAAGAAGTTCCCCGACATACCCGTCTCCACTCGAGAGGAATCACGAGGGTCCCGCCCACATCCAGAGGAGCCCCGTTTCCGCCTCGTAGCTCGAGATGAGGGATCCTTTCCCTGCTTCGTCGGGAAAGAGTTCCCGGCTTTCCCGTCGCATCTCAAGAGGAGGCCCTCTCAACAGGAACGGCGAGAGGAACTCCAGGGTCGTGCCACCATTCCAAGAGTCCCCCAGATGTCTCAGTCCATTCCAGAGGAACCTCTTTTCCCTTCACCGGCTCGTCTTTCACGCCGAGGTTCGACTCACACCAAGGTGGCACGTGGCACAGCCCTGTGGGAAAGTCTCGTGGGAAAGCCTCGAGGGACAGCCTCGAGGGAAAGCCACAGATCCCTTGATCCACGTGACAGGAAGCGTGACACTACTGCTGCAGCTCGGGAGGAAAGCGCACGTGCATGCCCCCACTCGAGACGAGGCCTGACTCCCCTGGGGAGACTCAGAAGCACCCCAAGATCCATGGCAACACTGGAGAGGAATCCTCAGGTTCCGACCCCGACTCCACACAAGGACTGAGGCCCCGGCATGGACGGGAGAGGAATCCCGAGAGGCCCCCTAGCAACTCGCATGGGTACTGGCCTTTCCTGAGGCCACCAGAGCGGGTCCCTGAGGTCCCCGTCGAAACTCGAGAAGACCTGCCGCAACTCGAGAAAATCCAGGATGTTCTCCCCTCCAGGCGAGATGAGGCCCATTTCTGCTGAGGCGTCTCGAGGCTGATCACATCTCACCTCTGGAACTTCGAAAGGCTCCTTCACACCCTTGGTGCAAATCAAGAAGTTCCCCGACATAGCAGTCTCCACTCGAGAGGAATCAAGAGCGTCCCGCCCACATCCAGAGGAGCCCCATTTCCGCCTCGTAGCTCGAGATGAGGGATCCTTTCCCTGCTTCGTCGGGAAAGAGTTCCCGGCGTTCCCGTCGCATCTCAAGAGGAGGCCCTCTCAACAGGACCGGCGAGAGGAACTCCAGGGTCGTGCCACCATTCCAAGAGTCCCCCAGATGTCTCAGTCCATTCCAGAGGAACCTCTTTTCCCTTCACCGGCTCGTCTTTCACGCCGAGGATCGACTCACACCAAGGTGGCACGTGGCACAGCCCTGTGGGAAAGCCTCGTGGGAAAGCCTCGAGGGACAGCCTCGAGGGAAAGCCACAGATCCCTTGATCCACGTGACAGGAAGCGTGACACTACTGCTGCAGCTCGGGAGGAAAGCGCACGTGCATGAACCCACTCGAGACGAGGCCTGACTCCCCTGTGGAGACTCAGAAGCACCCCAAGATCCATGGCAACACTGGAGACGAATCCTCAGGTTCCGGCCCCGACTCCACACAAGGACTGAAGCCCCGGCATGGACGGGAGAGGAATCCCGAGAGGTCCCCTAGCAACTCGCATGGGGACTGGACTTTCCTGAGGCCACCAGAGCGGGTCCCTGAGGTCCCCGTCGTAACTCGAGAAGACCTGCCGCAACTCGAGAAAATCCAGGAGGTTCTCCCCTCCAGGCGAGATGAGGCCCATTTCCGCTGAGGCGTCTCGAGGCTGATCACACCTCACCTTTGGAACTTTGAAACGCTCGTTCACACCCTTGCTGCAAATCAGGAAGTTCCCCGACATACCCGTCTCCACTCGAGAGGAATCACGAGGGTCCCGCCAACATCCAGAGGAGCCCCGTTTCCGCCTCGTAGCTCGAGATGAGGGATCCTTTCCCTGCTTCGTCGGGAAAGAGTTCCCGGCGTTCCCGTCGCATCTCAAGAGGAGGCCCTCTCAACAGGAACGGCGAGAGGAACTCCAGGGTCGTGCCACCATTCCAAGAGTCCCCCAGATGTCTCAGTCCATTCCAGAGGAACTTCTTTTCCCTTCACCGGCTCGTCTTTCACGCCGAGGATCGACTCACACCAAGGTGGCACGTGGCACAGCCCTGTGGGAAAGCCTCTTGGGAAAGCCTCGAGGGACAGCCTCGAGGGAAAGCCACAGATCCCTTGATCCACGTGACAGGAAGCGTGACACTACTGCTGCAGCTCGGGAGGAAAGCGCACGTGCATGCCCCCACTCGAGACGAGTCCTGACTCCCCTGGGGAGACTCAGAAGCACCCCAAGTTCCATGGCAACACTGGAGAGGAAACCTCAGGTTCAGGCCCCGACTCCACACAAGGTCTCAGGCCCCGGCATGGACGGGAGAGGAATCCCAAGAGGTCCCCTAGCAAATCGCATGGGGACTGGCCTCTCCTGAGGCCACCTGAGCGGGTCCCTGAGGTCCCCGTCGTAAGTCGAGAAGACCTGCCGCAACTGGAGATAATCCAGGAGGTTCTCCCCTCCAGGCGAGATGAGGCCCATTTCCGCTGAGGCGTCTCGAGGCTGATCACACCTCACCTCTGGAACTTCGATAGGGTCCTTCCCACCCTTGGTGCATATCAAGAAGTTCCCCGACATACCCGTCTCCACTCGAGAGGAAACACGAGGGTCCCGCCCACATCCAGAGGAGCCCCGTTTCCGCCTCGTAGCTCGAGATGAGGGATCCTTTCCCTGCTTCAACGGGAAAGAGTTCCCGGCGTTCCCGTCACATCTCAAGAGGAGGCCCTCTCAACAGGAACGGCGAGAGGAACTCCAGGGTCGTGCCACCATTCCAAGAGTCCCCCAGATGTCTCAGTCCATACCAGAGGAACCTCTTTTCCCTTCACCGGCTCGTCTTTCACGCCGAGGATCGACTCACACCAGGGTGGCACGTGGCACAGCCCTGTGGGAAAGCCTCGTGGGAAAGCCTCCAGGGACAGCCTCGAGGGAAAGCCACAGATCCCTTGATCCACGTGACAGGAAGCGTGAGACTACTGCTGCAGCTCGGGAGGAAAGCGCACGTGCATGCCCCCACTCGAGACGCCGCCTGACTCCCCTGGGGAGACTCAGAAGCACCCCAAGATCCATGGCAACACTGGAGAGGAATCCTCAGGTTCCGGCCCCGACTCCACACAAGGACTGAGGCCCCGGCATGGACGGGAGAGGAATCCCGAGAGGTCCCCTAGCAACTCGCATGGGGACTGGCCTTTCCTGAGGCCACCAGAGCGGGTCCCTGAGGTCCCCGTCGTAATTCGAGAAGACCTGCCGCAACTCGAGAAAATCCAGGAGGTTCTCCCTTCCAGGCGAGAGGAGGCCCATTTCCGCTGAGGCGTCTCGAGGCTGATCACACCTCACCTCTGGAACTTCGAAAGGGTCCTTCACACCCTTGGTGCAAATCAAGAAGTTCCCCGACATACCCGTCTCCACTCCAGAGGAATCACGAGGGTCCCGCCCAAATCCAGAGGAGCCCCGTTTACGCCTCGTAGCTCGAGATGCGGGATCCTTTCCCTGCTTCGTCGGGAAAGAGTTCCCGGCGTTCCCGTCGCATCTCAAGAGGAGGCCCTCTCAACAGGAACGGCGAGAGGAACTCCAGGGTCGTGCCACCATTCCAAGAGTCCCCCAGAAGTCTCAGTCCATTCCAGAGGAACCTCTTTTCCCTTCACCGGCTCGTCTTTCACGCCGAGAATCGACTCACACCAGGGTGGCACGTGGCACAGCCCTGTGGGAAAGCCTCGTGGGAAAGCCTCGAGGGACAGCCTCGAGGGAAAGCCACAGATCCCTTGATCCACGTGACAGGAAGCGTGAGACTACTGCTGCAGCTCGGGAGGAAAGCGCACGTGCATGCCCCCACTCGAGACGCCGCCTGACTCCCCTGGGGAGACTCAGAAGCACCCCAAGATCCATGGCAACACTGGAGAGGAATCCTCAGGTTCCGGCCCCGACTCCACACAAGGACTGAGGCCCCGGCATGGACGGGAGAGGAATCCCGAGAGGTCCCCTAGCAACTCGCATGGGGACTGGCCTTTCCTGAGGCCACCAGAGCGGGTCCCTGAGGTCCCCGTCGTAATTCGAGAAGACCTGCCGCACCTCGAGAAAATCCAGGAGGTTCTCCCCTCCAGGCGAGATGAGGCCCATTTCCGCTGAGGCGTCTCGAGGCTGATCACACCTCACCTCTGGAACTTCGAAAGGGTCCTTCACACCCTTGGTGCATATCAAGAAGTTCCCCGACATAGCCGTCTCCACTCGAGAGGAATCACGAGGGTCCCGCCCACATCCAGAGGAGCCCCGTTTCCGCCTCGTAGCTCGAGATGAGGGATCCTTTCCCTGCTTCGTCGGGAAAGAGTTCCCGGCGTTCCCGTCGCATCTCAAGAGGAGGCCATCTCAACAGGAACGGCGAGAGGAACTGCAGGGTCGTGCCACCATTCCAAGAGTCCCCCAGATGTCTCAGTCCATTCCAGAGGAAGCTCTTTTCCCTTCAGCGGCTCGTCTTTCACGCCGAGGATCGACTCACACCAAGGTGGCACGTGGCACAGCCCTGTGGGAAAGCCTCGTGGGAAAGCCTCGAGGGACAGCCTCGAGGGAATGCCACAGATCCCTTGATCCACGTGACAGGAAGCGTGACACTACTGCTGCAGCTCGGGAGGAACGCGCACGTGCATGCCCCCACTCCAGACGAGGCCTGACTCCCCTGGGGAGACTCAGAAGCACCCCAAGATCCATGGCAACACTGGAGAGGAATCCTCAGGTTCCGGCCCCGACTCCACACAAGGACTGAGGCCCCGGCATGGACGGGAGAGGAATCCCGAGAGGTCCCCTAGCAACTCGCATGTGGACCGGTCTTTCCTGAGGCCACCAGAGCGGGTCCCTGAGCGCCCCGTCATAAATCGAGAAGGCCTGCCGCAACTCGAGAAAATCCAGGAGGTTCTCCCCTCCAGGCGAGATGAGGCTCATTTCCGCTGAGGCGTCTCGAGGCAGATCACACCTCACCTCTGGAACTTTGAAAGGGTCCTTCACACCCTTGGTGCAAATCAAGAAGTTCCCCGACCTAGCCGTCTCCACTCGAGAGGAATCCCGAGGGTCCCGCCCACATCCAGAGGAGCCCCGTTTCCGCCTCGTAGCTCGAGATGAGGTATCCTTTCCCTGCTTCGTCGGGAAACATTTCCCGGCGTTCCCGTCGCATCTCAAAAGGAGGCCCTCTCAACAGGAACGGCGAGAGGAACTCCAGGGTGGTGCCACCATTCCAAGAGTCCCCCAGATATCTCAGTCCATTCCAGAGGAAGCTCTTTTCGCTTCACCGGCTCGTCTTTCACGCCGAGGATCGACTCACACCAAGGTGGCACGTGGCACAGCCCTGTGGGAAAGCCTCGTGGGAAAGCCTCGAGGGACAGCCTCGAGGGAAAGCCACAGATCCCTTGATCCACGTGACAGGAAGCGTGACACTACTGCTGCAGCTCGGGAGGAAAGCGCACGTGCATGCCCCCACTCGAGACGAGGCCTGACTCCCCTGGGGAGACTCAGAAGCACCCCAAGATCCATGGCAACACTGGAGAGGAATCCTCAGGTTCCGGCCCCGACTCCACACAAGGACTGAGGCCCCGGCATGGACGGGAGAAGAATCCCGAGAGGCCCCCTAGCAACTCGCATGGGGACCGGCCTTTCCTGAGGCCACCAGAGCGGGTCCCTGAGGTGCCCGTCGTAAGTCGAGAAGACCTGCCGCAACTCGAGAAAATCCAGGAGGTTCTCCCGTCCAGGCGAGATGAGGCTCATTTCCGCTGAGGCGTCTCGAGGCTGATCACACCTCACCTCTGGAACTTTGAAAGGGTCCTTCACACCCTTGGTGCAAATCAAGAAGTTCCCCGACACACCCGTCTCCACTCGAGAGGAATCACGAGGGTCCCGCCCACATCCAGAGGAGCCCCGTTTCCGCCTTGTAGCTCGAGATGAGTGATCCTTTCCCTGCTTCGTCGGGAAAGAGTTTCTGGCGTTCCCGACGCATCTCAAGAGGAGGCCCTCTCAACAGGAACGGCGAGAGGAACTCCAGGGTCGTGCCACCATTCCAAGAGTCCCCCAGATGTCTCAGTCCATTCCAGAGGAACCTCTTTTCGCTTCACCAGCTCGTCTTTCACGCCGAGGATCGAATCACAGCAAGGTGGCACGTGGCACAGCCCTGTGGGAAAGCCTCGTGGGAAAGCCTCCAGGGACAGCCTCGAGGGAAAGAAACAGATTCCTTGATCCACGTGACAGGAAGCGTGACACTACTGCTGCAGCTCGGGAGGATAGCACACGTGCAAGCCCCCACTCGAGACGAGGCCTGACTCCCCTGGGGAGACTCAGAAGCACCCCAAGAACCATGGCAACACTGGAGAGGAATCCTCAGGTTCCGGCCCCGACTCCACACAAGGACTGAGGCCCCGGCATGGACGGGAGAGGAATCCCGAGAGGCCCCCTAGCAACTCGCATGGGGTCTGGCCTTTCCTGAGGCCACCAGAGCGGGTCCCTGAGGTCCCCGTCGTAACTCGAGAAGACCTGCCGCAACTCGACAAAATCCAGGAGGTTCTCCCCTCCAGGCGAGATGAGGGCCATTTCCGCTGAGGCGTGTCAAGGCTGATCACACCTCACCTCTGGAACTTCGAAAGGGTCCTTCACACCCTTGGTGCAAATCAAGAAGTTCCCCGACATACCCGTCTCCACTCGAGAGGAATCACGAGGGTCCCGCCCACATCCAGAGGAGCCCCGTTTCCGCTTCGTAGCCCGAGATGAGGCATCCTTTCCCTGCTTCGTCGGGAAAGAGTTCCCGGCGTTCCCGTCGCATCTCAAGAGGAGGCCCTCTCAACGAACGGCGGGAGGAACTCCAGGGTCGTGCCACCATACCAAGAGTTCCCCAGATGTCTCAGTCCATTCCAGAGGAACCTCTTTTCGCTTCACCGGCTCGTCTTTCACGCCGAGGATCGACTCACACCAGGGTGGCACGTGGCACAGCCCTCTTGGAAAGCCTCGTGGGAAAGCCTCGAGGGACAGCCTCGAGGGAAAGCCACAGATCCCTTGATCCACGTGACAGGAAGCGTGACACTACTGCTGCAGCTCCGGAGGAAAGCGCACGTGCATGCCCCCACTCGAGACGTGGCCTGACTCCCCTGGGGAGACTCAGAAGCACCCCAAGATCCATGGCAACACTGGAGAGGAATCCTCAGGTTCCGGCCCCGACTCCACACAAGGACTGAGGCCCCGGTATGGACGGGAGAGGAATCCCGAGAGGCCCCCTAGCCACTCGCATGGGGACTGGCCTTTCCTGAGGCCACCAGAGCGGGTCCCTGAGGTCCCCGTCGTAACTCGAGAAGACCTGCCGCTACTCGAGAAAATCCAGGAGGTTCTCCCCTCCAGGCGAGATGAGGCCCATTTCCGCTGAGGCGTCTCGAGGCTGATCACACCTCACCTCTGGAACTTCGAAAGGCTCCTTCACACCCTTGGTGCAAATCAAGAAGTTCCCCGACATACCCGTCTCCACTCGAGAGGAATCACGAGGGTCCCGCCCACATCCAGAGGAGCCCCGTTTCCGCCTCGTAGCTCGAGATGAGCGATCCTTTCCCTGCTTCGTCGGGAAAGATTTCCCGGCGTTCCCGTCGCATCTCAAAAGGAGGCCCTCTCAACAGGAACGGTGAGAGGAACTCCAGGGTCGTGCCACCATTCCAAGAGTCCCCCAGATGTCTCAGTCCATTCCAGAGGAACCTCTTTTCGCTTCACCGGCTCGTCTTTCACGCCGAGGATCGACTCACACCAGGGTGGCACGTGGCACAGCCCTGTGGGAAAGCCTCGTGGGACAGCCTCGAGGGAAAGCCACAGATCCCTTGATCCACGTGACAGGAATCATGACACTACTGCTGCAGCTCGGGAGGAAAGCGCACGTGCATGCCCCCACTGGAGATGAGGCCTGACTCCCCTGGGGAGACTCAGAAGCACCCCAAGATCCATGGCAACACTGGAGAGGAATCCTCAGGTTCCGGCCCCGACTCCACACAAGGACTGAGGCCCGGCATGGACGGGAGAGGAATCCCGAGAGGTCCCCTAGCAACTCGCATGGGGACTGGCCTTTCCTGAGGCCACCAGAGCGGGTCCCTGAGGTCCCCGTCGTAACTCTAGAAGACCTGCCGCAACTCGAGAAAATCCAGGAGGTTCTCCCCTCCAGGCGAGATGAGGCCCATTTCCACTGAGGCGTCTCGAGGCTGATCACACCTCACCTCTGGAACTTCGAAAGGCTCCTTCACACCCTTGGTGCAAATCAAGAAGTTCCCCGACATACCCGTCTCCACTCGAGAGGAATCACGAGGGTCCCGCCCACATCCAGAGGAGCCCCGTTTCCGCCTCGTAGCTCGAGATGAGGCATCCTTTCCCTGCTTCGTCGGGAAAGATTTCCCAGCGTTCCCGTCGCATCTCAAGAGGAGGCCCTCTCAACAGGAACGGCGGGAGGAACTCCAGGGTCGTGCCACCATTCCAAGAGTCCCCCATATGTCTCAGTCCATTCCAGAGGAACCTCTTTTCGCTTCACCGGCTCGTCTTTCACGCCGAGGATCGACTCACACCAGGGTGGCACGTGGCAGAGCCCTGTTGGAAAGCCTCGTGGGAAAGCCTCGAGGGACAGCCTCGAGGGAAAGCCACAGATCCCATGATCCACGTGACAGGAATCGTGACACTACTGCTGCAGCTCGGGAGGAATGCGCACGTGCATGCCCCCAATCGAGACGGGGCCTCACTCCCCTGGGGAGACTCAGAAGCACCCCAAGATCCATGGCAACACTGGAGAGGAATCCTCAGGTTCCGGCCCCGACTCCACACAAGGACTGAGGCCCCGGCATGGACGGGAGAGGAATCCCGAGAGGCCCCCTAGCCACTCGCATGGGGACTGGCCTTTCCTGAGGCCACCAGAGCGGGTCCCTGAGGTCCCCGTCGTAACTCGAGAAGACCTGCCGCAACTCGAGAAAATCCAGGAGGTTCTCCCCTCCAGGCGAGATGAGGCCCATTTCCGCAGAGGCGTCTCGACGCTGATCACACCTCACCTCTGGAACTTCGAAAGGCTCCTTCACACCCTTGGTGCAAATCAAGAAGTTCCCCGACATACCCGTCTCCACTCGAGAGGAATCACGAGGGTCCCGCCCACATCCAGAGGAGCCCCGTTTCCGCCTCGTAGCTCGAGATGAGCGATCCTTTCCCTGCTTCGTCGGGAAAGATTTCCCGGCGTTCCCGTCGCATCTCAAAAGGAGGCCCTCTCAACAGGAACGGTGAGAGGAACTCCAGGGTCGTGCCACCATTCCAAGAGTCCCCCAGATGTCTCAGTCCATTCCAGAGGAACCACTTTTCGCTTCACCGGCTCGTCTTTCACGCCGAGGATCGACTCACACCAGGGTGGCACGTGGCACAGCCCTGTGGGAAAGCCTCGTGGGAAAGCCTCGAGGGAAAGCCTCCAGGGACAGCCTCGAGGGAAAGCCACAGATCCCTTGATCCACGTGACAGGAATCATGACACTACTGCTGCAGCTCGGGAGGAAAGCGCACGTGCAAGCCCCCACTGGAGATGAGGCCTGACTCCCCTGGGGAGACTCAGAAGCACCCCAAGATCCATGGCAACACTGGAGAGGAATCCTCAGGTTCCGTCCCCGACTCCACACAAGGACTGAGGCCCGGCATGGACGGGAGAGGAATCCCGAGAGGTCCCCTAGCAACTCGCATGGGGACTGGCCTTTCCTGAGGCCACCAGAGCGGGTCCCTGAGGTCCCCGTCGTAACTCTAGAAGACCTGCCGCAACTCGAGAAAATCCAGGAGGTTCTCCCCGCCAGGCGAGATGAGGCCCATTTCCACTGAGGCGTCTCGAGGCTGATCACACCTCACCTCTGGAACTTCGAAAGGGTCCTTCACACCCTTGGTGCAAATCAAGAAGTTCCCCGACATACCCGTCTCCACTCGAGAGGAATCACGAGGGTCCCGCCCACATCCAGAGGAGCCCCGTTTCCGCCTCGTAGCTCGAGATGAGCGATCCTTTCCCTGCTTCGTCGGGAAAGATTTCCCGGCGTTTCCGTCGCATCTCAAAAGGAGGCCCTCTCAACAGGAACGGTGAGAGGAACTCCAGGGTCGTGCCACCATTCCAAGAGTCCCCCAGATGTCTCAGTCCATTCCAGAGGAACCACTTTTCGCTTCACCGGCTCGTCTTTCACGCCGAGGATCGACTCACACCAGGGTGGCACGTGGCACAGCCCTGTGGGAAAGCCTCGTGGGAAAGCCTCGAGGGACAGCCTCGAGGGAAAGCCACAGATCCCTTGATCCACGTGACAGGAAGCGTGACACTACTGCTGCAGCTCGGGAGGAAAGCGCACGTGCATGCCCCCACTCGAGACGAGGCCTGACTCCCCTGGGGAGACTCAGAAGCACCCCAAGATCCATGGCAACCCTGGAGAGGAATCCTCAGGATCCGGCCCCGACTCCACACAAGGACTGAGGCCCCGGCATGGACGGGAGAGGAATCCCGAGAGGCCCCCTAGCAACTCGCATGGGGACCGGCCTTTCCTGAGGCCAGCAGATCGGGTCCCTGAGGTCCCCGTCGTAAATCGAGAAGACCTGCCGCAACACGAGAATATCCAGGAGGTTCTCCCCTCCAGGCGAGATGAGGCCCATTTCCGCTGAGGCGTCTCGAGGCTGATCACACCTCACCTCTGGAACTTCAAAAGTGTCCTTCACACCCTTGTTGCAAATCAAGAAGTTCCCCGACATCCCCGTCTCCACTCGAGAGGAATCACGAGGTTCCCGCCCACATCCAGAGGAGCCCCGTTTCCGCCTCGTAGCTCGAGATGAGGGATCCTTTCCCTGCTTCGTCGGGAAAGAGTTCCCGGCGTTCCCGTCGCATCTCAAGAGGAGGCCCTCTCAACAGGAACGGCGAGAGGAACTCCAGGATCGTGCCACCATTCCAAGAGTCCCCCAGATGTCTCAGTCCATTCCAGAGGAACCTCTTTCCCCTTCACCGGCTCGTCTTTCACGCCGAGGATCGACTCACACCAAGGTGGCACGTGGCACAGCCCTGTGGGAAAGCCTCGTGGGAAAGCCTCGAGGGACAGCCTCGAGGGAAAGCCACAGATCCCTTGATCCACGTGACCGGAAGCGTGACACTACTGCTGCAGCTCGGGAGGAAAGCGCACGTGCATGCCCCCACTCGAGATGAGGCCTGACTCCCCTGGGGAGGCTCAGAAGCACCCCAAGATCCATGGCAACACTGGAGAGGAATCCTCAGGATCCGGCCCCGACTCCACACAAGGACTGAGGCCCCGGCATGGACGGGAGCGGAATCCCGAGAGGACCCCTAGCCACTCGCATGGGGACTGGCCTTTCCTGAGGCCACCAGAGCGGGTCCCTGAGGTCCCCGTTGTAACTCGAGAAGACCTGCCGCAACTCGAGAAAATCCAGGAGGTTCTCCCCTCCAGGCGAGATGAGGCCCATTTCCACTGAGGCGTCTCGAGGCTGATCACACCTCACCTCTGGAACTTCGAAAGGCTCCTTCACACCCTTGGTGCAAATCAAGAAGTTCCCCGACATACCCGTCTCCACTCGAGAGGAATCACGAGGGTCCCGCCCACATCCAGAGGAGCCCCGTTTCCGCCTCGTAGCTCGAGATGAGGCATCCTTTCTCTGCTTCGTCGGGAAAGAGTTCCCAGCGTTCCCGTCGCATCTCAAGAGGAGGCCCTCTCAACAGGAACGGCGGGAGGAACTCCAGGGTCGTGCCACCATTCCAAGAGTCCCCCATATGTCTCAGTCCATTCCAGAGGAACCTCTTTTCGCTTCACCGGCTCGTATTTCACGCCGAGGATCGACTCACACCAGGGTGGCACGTGGCACAGCCCTGTTGGAAAGCCTCGTGGGAAAGCCTCGAGGGACAGCCTCAAGGGAAAGCCACAGATCCCATGATCCACGTGACAGGAATCGTGACACTACTGCTGCAGCTCGGGAGGAATGCGCACGTGCATGCCCCCAATCGAGACGGGGCCTCACTCCCCTGGGGAGACTCAGAAGCACCCCAAGATCCATGGCAACACTGGAGAGGAATCCTCAGGTTCCGGCCCCGACTCCACACAAGGACTGAGGCCCCAGCATGGACGGGAGAGGAATCCCGAGAGGCCCCCTAGCCACTCGCGTGGGGACTGGCCTTTCCTGAGGCCACCAGAGCGGGTCCCTGAGGTCCCCGTCGTAACTCGAGAAGACCTGCCGCAACTCGAGAAAATCCAGGAGGTTCTCCCCTCCAGGCGAGATGAGGCCCATTTCCGCTGAGGCGTCTCGAGGCTGATCACACCTCACCTCTGGAACTTCGAAAGGCTCCTTCACACCCTTGGTGCAAATCAAGAAGTTCCCCGACATACCCGTCTCCACTCGAGAGGAATCACGAGGGTCCCGCCCACATCCAGAGGAGCACCGTTTCCGCCTCGTAGCTCGAGATGAGCGATCCTTTCCCTGCTTCGTCGGGAAAGATTTCCCGGCGTTCCCGTCGCATCTCAAAAGGAGGCCCTCTCAACAGGAACGGCGGGAGGAACTCCAGGGTCGTGCCACCATTCCAAGAGTCCCCCATATGTCTCAGTCCATTCCAGAGGAACCTCTTTTCGCTTCACCGGCTCGTCTTTCACGCCGAGGATCGACTCACACCAGGGTGGCACGTGGCACAGCCCTGTTGGAAAGCCTCGTGGGAAAGCCTCGAGGGACAGCCTCGAGGGAAAGCCACAGATCCCTTGATCCACGTGACAGGAAGCATGACACTACTGCTGCAGCTCGGGAGGAAAGCGCACGTGCATGCCCCCACTGGAGATGAGGCCTGACTCCCCTGGGGAGACTCAGAAGCACCCCAAGATCCATGGCAACACTGGAGAGGAATCCTCAGGTTCCGTCCCCGACTCCACACAAGGACTGAGGCCCGGCATGGACGGGAGAGGAATCCCGAGAGGTCCCCTAGCAACTCGCATGGGGACTGGCCTTTCCTGAGGCCACCAGAGCGGGTCCCTGAGGTCCCCGTCGTAACTCTAGAAGACCTGCCGCAACTCGAGAAAATCCAGGAGGTTCTCCCCTCCAGGCGAGATGAGGCCCATTTCCACTGAGGCGTCTCGAGGCTGATCACACCTCACCTCTGGAACTTCGAAAGGCTCCTTCACACCCTTGGTGCAAATCAAGAAGTTCCCCGACATACCCGTCTCCACTCGAGAGGAATCACCAGGGTCCCGCCCACATCCAGAGGAGCCCCGTTTCCGCCTCGTAGCTCGAGATGAGGGATCCTTTCCCTGCTTCGTCGGGAAAGAGTGCCCAGCGTTCCCGTCGCATCTCAAGAGGAGGCCCTCTCAACAGGAACGGCGAGAGGAACTCCAGGGTCGTGCCACCATTCCAAGAGTCCCCCAGATTTCTCAGTCCATTCCAGAGGAACCTCTTTCCCTTCACCGGCTCGTCTTTCACGTCGAGGATCGACTCACACAATGTGGCACGTGGCACAGCCCTGTGGGAAAGACTCGTGGGAAAGCCTCGAGGGACAGCCTTGAGGGAAAGCCACAGATCCCTTGATCCACGTGACAGGAAGCGTGACACTACTGCTGCAGCTAGGGAGGAAAGCGCACTTGCATGCCACGACACGAGAGGAGGTCTGATTCCCCTGGGGAGACTCAGAAGCACCCCAAAATCCATTGCAACACTGGAGACGAATCTTCAGGTTCCGGCCCCGACTCCACACAACGACTGAGGCCGCGGCATGGACGGGAGAGGAATCCCGAGAGGTCCCCTAGCAACTCGCATGGGGACTGGCCTTTCCTGAGGCCATCAGAGAGGGTCCCTAAGGTCCCCGTCATAACTCGAGAAGACATGCCGCAACTCGAGAAAATCCAGGAGGTTCTCCCCTCCAGGCGAGATGAGGCCCATTTCCGCTGAGGCGTCTCGAGGCTGATCACACCTCACCTCTGGAACTTCGAAAGGGTCCTTCACACCCTTGGTGCAAATCAAGAAGTTCCCCGACATACCCGTCTCCACTCGAGAGGAAACACGAGGGTCCCGCCCACATCCAGAGGAGCCCCGTTTCCGCCTCGTAGCTCGAGATGAGGGATCCTTTCCCGGCTTCGTCGGGAAAGAGTTCCCGGCGTTCCCGTCGCATCTCAAGAGGAGGCCCTCTCAACAGGAACGGCGAGAGGAACTCCAGGGTCGTGCCACCATTCCAAGAGTCCCCCAGATGTCTCAGTCCATTCCAGAGGAACCTCTTTTCCCTTCACCGGCTCGTCTTTCACGCCGAGGATCGACTCACACCAAGGTGGCACGTGGCACAGCCCTGTGGGAAAGCCTCGTGGGAAAGCCTCGAGGGACAGCCTCGAGGGAAAGCCACAGATCCCTTGATCCACGTTACAGGAAGCGTGACACGACTGCTGCAGCTCGGGAGGAATGCGCACGTGCATGCCCCCACTCGAAACGAGGCCTGACTCCTCTGGGGAGACTCAGAAGCACCCCAAGATCCATGGCAACACTGGAGAGGAATCCTCAGGTACCGGCCCCGACTCCACACAAGGTCTTAGGCCCCGGCATGGACGGGAGAGGAATCCCGAGATGGCCCCTAGCAACTCGCACGGGGACTGGCCTTTCCTGAGGCCACCAGAGCGGGTCCCTGAGGTCCCCGTCGTAACTCGAGAAGACCTGCCGCAACTCGAGAAAATCCAGGAGGTTCTCCCCTCCAGGCGAGATGAGGCCCATTTCCGCTGAGGCGTCCTGAGGCTGATCACACCTCACCTCTGGAACTTCGAAAGGGTCCTTCACACCCTTGGTGCAAATCAAGAAGTTCCCCGACATACCCGTCTACACTCGAGAGGAAACACGATGGCCCCGCCCACATCCAGAGGAGCCCCGTTTCCGCCTCGTAGCTCCAGATGAGGGAACCTTTCCCTGCTTCGTAGGGAAAGAGTTCCCGGCCTTCCCGTCACATCTCAAGAGGAGGCCCTCTCAAGAGGAACGGCGAGAGGAACTCCAGGGTCGTGCCACCATTCCAAGAGTCCGCCAGGTGTCTCAGTCCATTCCAGAGGAACCACTTTTCCCTTCACCGGCTCGTCTTTCACACCGAGGATCGACTCACACCAAGGTGGCACGTGGCACAGCCCTGTGCGAAAGCCTCGTGTGAAAGCCTCGAGGGAAAGCCTCGAGGGAAAGCCTCGAGGGAAAGACACTGATCCCTTGATCCACGTGACAGAAAGCGTGACACTACTGCTGCAGCTCGGGAGGAAAGCACACATGCATGCCCCCACTCGAGACGAGGCCTGACTCCCCTGGGAAGACTCAGAAGCACCCCAAGATCCATGGCAACACTGGAGAGGAATCCTCAGGTTCCGGCCCCGACTCCACACAAGGTCTTAGGCCCCGGCATAGACGGGAGAGTATTCCCGAGAGGGACCATAGCAATTCGCATGGGTACTGGCCTTTCCTGAGGCCATCAGACGGGGTCCCCGAGGTCCCCGTCGCAACTCGAGAAGACCTACAGCAACTCGAAAAAATCCAGGAGGTTCTCCCCTCCAGGCGAGATGAGGCCCATTTCCGCTGAGGCGTCTCGAGGCTGATCACACGTCACCTCTGGAACTTCGAAAGGGTCCTTCACACCCTTGGTGCAAATCAAGAAGTTTCCCAACATTCCCGTCTCCACTCGAGAGGAAACACGAGGGTCCCGCCCACATCCAGAGGAGCCCCGTTTCCGCCTCATAGCTCGAGATGAGGCATCCGTTCCCTGCTTCGTCGGGAAAGAGTGCCCAGCGTTCCCGTCGCATCTCAAGAGGAGGCCCTCTCAACAGGAAAGGCGAGAGGAACTCCAGGGTCGTGCCACCATTCCAAGAGTCCCCCAGATGTCTCAGTCCATTCCAGAGGAACCTCTTTCCCTTCACCGGCTCGTCTTTCACGTCGAGGATCGACTCACACAATGTGGCACGTGGCACAGCCCTGTGGGAAAGACTCGTGGGAAAGCCTCGAGGGACAGCCTCGAGGGAAAGCTGCATCTCCCTTGATCCACGTGACAGGAAGCGTGACACTACTGCTGCAGCTCGGGAGGAAAGCGCACTTGCATGCCACCACACGAGAGGAGGTCTGATTCCCCTGGGGAGACTCAGAAGCACCCCAAAATCCATTGCAACACTGGAGACGAATCTTCAGGTTCCGGCCCCGACTCCACACAACGACTGAGGCCGCGGCATGGACGGGAGAGGAATCCCGAGAGGTCCCCTAGCAACTCGCATGGGGACTGGCCTTTCCTGAGGCCAACAGAGAGGGTCCCTAAGGTCCCCGTCATAACTCGAGAAGACCTGCCGCAACTCGAGAAAATCCAGGAGGTTCTCCCCTCCAGGCGAGATGAGGCCCATTTCCGCTGAGGCGTCTCGAGGCTGATCACACCTCACCTCTGGAACTTCGAAAGGGTCCTTCACACCCTTGGTGCAATTCAAGAAGTTCCCCGACATACCCGTCTCCCCTCGAGAGGAAACACGAGGGTGCCGCCCACATCCAGAGGAGCCCCGTTTCTGCTTCATAGCTCGAGATGAGGGATCCTTTCCCTGCTTCGTCGGGAAAGAGTTCCCAGCGTTCACGTCGCATCTCAAGAGGAGGCCCTCTCAACAGGAACGGAGAGAGGAACTCCAGGGTCGTGCCACCATTCCAAGAGTCCCCCAGATGTCTCAGTCCATTCCAGAGGAACCTCTTTTCCCTTCACCGGCTCATCTTTCACGCCGAGGATCGACTCACACCAAGGTGGCACGTGGCACAGCCCTGTGGGAAAGCCTCGTGGGAAAGCCTCGAGGGAGAGCCTCGAGGGAATGCCACAGATCCCTAGATCCATGGGACAGGAAGCGTGACACTACTCCTGCAGCTCGGAGGAAAGCGCACGTGCATGCCCCCACTCGAGACGAGGCCTGACTCCCCTGGGGAGACTCAGAAGCACCCCAAGGTCCATGGCAACACTGGAGAGGAATCCTCAGCTTCCGGCCCCGACTCCACACAAGGACTGAGGCCCCGGCATGGACGGGAGAGGAATCCCGAGAGGTCCCCTAGCAACTCGCATGGGGACTGGCCTTTCCTGAGGCCACCAGAGCGGGTCCCTGAGGTCCCCGTCGTAACTCGAGAAGACCTGCCGCAACTCGAGAAAATCCAGGAGGTTCTCCCCTCCAGGCGAGATGAGGCCCATTTCCGCTGAGGCGTCTCGAGGCTGATCACACCTCACCTCTGGAACTTCGAAAGGCTCCTTCACACCCTTGGTGCAAATCAAGAATTTCCCCGACCTAGCCGTCTCCACTCGAGAGGAATCACGAGGGTCCCGCCCACATCCAGAGGAGCCCCGTTTCCGCCTCGTAGATCGAGATGAGGGATCCTTTCCCTGCTTCTTCGGGAAAGAGTTCCCGGCGTTCCCGTCGCATCTCAAGAGGAGGCCCTCTCAACAGGAACGGCGAGAGGAACTCCAGGGTCGTGCCACCATTCCAAGAGTCCCCCAGATGTCTCAGTCCATTCCAGAGGAACCTCTTTTCCCTTCACCGGCTCGTCTTTCACGCCGAGGATCGACTCCCACCAAGGTGGCACGTGGCACAGCCCTGTGGGAAAGCCTCGTGAGAAAGCCTCGAGGGACAGCCTCGAGGGAAAGCCACAGATCCCTTGATCCACGTGACAGGAAGCGTGACACTACTGCTGCAGCTCGGGAGGAAAGCGCACGTGCATGCCCCCACTTGAGACGAGGCCTGACTCCCCTGGGGAGACTCAGAAGCACCCCAAGATCCATGGCAACACTGGAGAGGAATCCTCAGGTTCCGGCCCCGACTCCACACAAGGACTGAGGCCCCGGCATGGACGGGAGAGGAATCCCGAGAGGTCCCCTAGCAACTCGCATGGGGACTGGCCTTTCCTGAGGCCACCAGAGCGGATCCCTGAGGTCCCCGTCGTAACTCGAGAAGACCTACCGCAACTCGAAAAAATCCAGGAGGTTCTCCCCTCCAGGCGAGATGAGGCCCATTTCTGCTGAGGCGTCTCGAGGCTGATCACACCTCCCCTCTGGAACTTTTAAAGGGTCCTTCACACCCTTGGTGCAAATCAAGAAGTTCCCCGACATACCCGTCTCCACTCGAGAGGAATCACGAGGGTCCCGCCCACATCCAGAGGAGCCCTGTTTCCACCTAGTAGCTCGAGATGAGGGATCCTTTCCCTGCATCGTCGGGAAAGAGTTCCTGGCGTTCCCGTCGCATCTCAAGAGGAGGCCCTCTCAACAGGAACGGCGAGAGGAACTCCAGGGTCGTGCCACCATTCCAAGAGTCCCCCAGATGTCTCAGTCCATTCTAGAGGAACCTCTTTTCCCTTCACCGGCTCGTCTTTCACGCCGAGGATCGACTCCCACCAAGGTGGCACGTGGCACAGCCCTGTGGGAAAGCCTCGTGGGAAAGCCTCGAGGGACAGCCTCGAGGGAAAGCCACCGATCCCTTGATCCACGTGACAGGAAGCGTGACACTACTGCTGCAGCTCGGGAGGAAAGCGCACGTGCATGCCCCCACTCGAGACGAGGCCTGACTCCCCTGGGGAGACTCAGAAGCACCCCAAGATCCATGGCAACACTGGAGAGGAATCCTCAGGTTCCGGCCCCGACTCCACACAAGGACTGAGGCCCCGGCATGGACGGGAGAGGAATCCCGAGAGGTCCCCTAGCAACTCGCATGCGGACTGGCCTTTCCTGAGGCCACCAGAGCGGGTCCCTGAGGTCCCCGTCATAACTCGAGAAGACCTGCCGCAACTCGAGAAAATCCAGGAGGTTCTCCCCTCCAGGCGAGATGAGGCCCATTTCCGCTGAGGCGTCTCGAGGCTGATCACACCTCACCTCTGGAACTTCGAAAGGGTCCTTCACACCCTAGGTGCAAATCAAGAAGTTCCCCGACATACCCGTCTCCACTCGAGAGGAATCACGAGGGTCCCGCCCACATCCAGAGGAGCCCCGTTTCCGCCTGGTAGCTCGAGATGAGGGATCCTTTGCCTGCTTCGTCGGGAAAGAGTTCCCGGCGTTCCCGTCGCATCTCAAGAGGAGGCCCTCTCAACAGGAACGGCGAGAGGAACTCCAGGGTCGTGCCACCATTCCAAGAGTCCCCAAGATGTCTCAGTCCATACAAGAGGAACCTCTTTTCCCTTCACCGGCTCGTCTTTCACGCCGAGGATCGACTCCCACCAAGGTGGCACGTGGCACAGCCCTGTGGGAAAGCCTCGTGGGAAAGCCTTGAGGGACAGCCTCGAGGGAAAGCCACAGATCCCTAGATCCACGTTACAGGAAGCGTGACACTACTGCTGCAGCTCGGGAGGAAAGCGCACGTGCATGCCCCCACTCGAGACGAGGCCTGACTCCCCTGGGGAGACTCAGAAGCACCCCAAGTTCCATGGCAACACTGGAGAGGAATCCTCAGGTTCCGGCCCCGACTCCACACAAGGACTGAGGCCCCGGCATGGACGGGAGAGGAATCCCGAGAGGCCCCCTAGCAACTCGCATGGGGACTGGCCTTTCCTGAGGCCACCAGAGCGGGTCCCTGAGGTCCCCGTCGTAACTCGAGAAGACCTGCCGCAACTCGAGAATATCCAGGAGGTTCTCCCCTGCAGGCGAGATGAGGCCCATTTCCACAGAGGCTTCTCGGGGCTAATCA
This sequence comes from Budorcas taxicolor, assembly GCF_023091745.1. Taxonomy (NCBI): domain Eukaryota; kingdom Metazoa; phylum Chordata; class Mammalia; order Artiodactyla; family Bovidae; genus Budorcas; species Budorcas taxicolor. The sequence goes on along the minus strand of NW_026292123.1, from coordinate 703,664 downwards.
CACCTCACTTCTGGAACGTCGAAAGGGTCCTTCACACCCTTGGTGCAACTCAAGAATTTCCCCGACATACCCGTCTCCTCTCGAGAGGAAACACGAGGGTCCCGCCCACATGCAGAGGAGCCCCGTTTCCACCTCGTAGCTCGAGGTGACTGATCCTTTCCCTGCTTCTTCGGGAAAGAATTCCCGGCGTTCCCGTCGCATCTCAAGAGGAGGCCCTCTCAACAGGAACGGCGAGAGGAACTCCAGGGTCGTGCCACCATTCCAAGAGTCCCCCAGATGTCTCAGTCCATTCCAGAGGAAGATCTTTTCCCTTCACCGGCTCGTCTTTCACGCCGAGGATCGACTCACACCAAGGTGGCACTTGGCACAGCCCTGTGGAAAAGCCTCGTGGGAAAGCCTCGAGGGAAAGCCTCGAGGGAAAGCCACAGATCCCTTGATCCACGTGACAGGAAGCGTGACCCTACTGCTGCAGCTCGGGAGGGAAGCGCACGTGCATGCCCCCACTCGAGACGCGGCCTGACTCCCCTGGGGAGACACAGAGGCGGCCCAAAATCCATGTCAACACTGGAGAGCAATTCTCAGGTTCCGGCCCCGACTCCACACAAGATCTTAGGCCCCGGCATGGACGGGAGAGGAATCCCGAGATGGCCTCTAGCAACTCGCATGGGGACTGGCCCTTCCTGAGGCCACCAGAGCGGGTCCCTGAGGTCCCCGTCGTAAATCGAGAAGACCTGCAGCAACTGGAGAATATCCAGGAGGTTCTCCCCTGCAGGCGAGATGAGGCCCATTTCCACAGAGGGTTCTCGGGGCTAATCACACCTCACCTCTGGAACGTCGAAAGGGTCCTTCACACCCTTGGTGCAACTCAAGTAGTTCCCCGACATACCCGTCTCCACTCGAGAGGAAACACGAGGGTCCCGCCCACATCCAGAGGAGCCCCGTTTCCGCCTCGTAGCTCGAAGTGACAGATCCTTTCCCTGCTTCGTCGGGAAAGAATTCCCGGCGTTCCCGTCGCATCTCAAGAGGAGGCCCTCTCAACAGGAACGGCGAGAGGAACTCCGGGGTCGTTCCACCATTCCAAGAGTCCCCGAGATGTCTCAGTCCATTCCAGAGGAAGATCTTTTCCCTTCAACGGCTCGTCTTTCACGCCGAGGATCGACTCACACCAAGGTGGCACTTGGCACAGCCCTGTGGGAAAGCCTCGTGGGAAAGCCTCGAGGGAAAGCCTCGAGGGAAAGCCACAGATCCCTTGATCCACGTGACAGGAAGCGTGACTCTTCTGCGGCAGCTCAGGAGGGAAGCGCACGTGCATGCCCCCACTCAAGACGAGGCCTGACTCCCCTGGGGAGACTTAGAGGCACCCCAAAATCCATGTCAACACTGGAGAGGAATCCTCTGGTTCCGGCCCCGACTCCACACAAGGTCTTAGGCCCCGGCATGACGGGAGAGGAATCCTGAGATGGCCCCTAGCACTTCGCATGGGAAATGGCCCTTCCTGAGGCCACCAGAGCGGGTCCCTGAGGTCCCCGTCGTAACTCGAGAAGACCTGCCGCAAATCGAGAATATCCAGGAGCTTCTCCCCTTCAATCGAGATGAGGCCCATTTCCACAGAGGCTTCTCGGGGCTAATCACACCTGACCTCTCGAACGTCGAAAGGGTCCTTCACACCCTTGGTGCAACTCAAGAAGTTCCCCGACATACCCGTCTCCACTCGAGAGGAAACACGAGGGTCCCGCCCACATCCAGAGGAGCCCCGTTTCCGCCTCGTATCTCGAGGTGAGGGATACTTTCCCTGCTTCGTTGGGAAAGAATTCCCGGCATTCCCGTCGCATCTCAAGAGGAGGCCCTCTCAACAGGAACGGCGAGATTAACTCCAGGGTCGTGCCACCATTCCAAGAGTCCCCCAGATGTCCCTGTCCATTCCAGAGGAACCTCTTTTCCCTTCACCGGCTCGTCTTTCACGCCGAGGATCGAATCTCACCAAGGTGGCCCTTGGCATAGCCCTGTGGGAAAGCCTCGTGGAAAAGTCTCGAGGGAAAGCCTCGAGGGAATGCCACAGATCCCTTGATCCACGTGACAGGAAGCGTGTCCCTACTGCTGCAGCTCGGGAGGAAATCGCACGTGCATGGCCCCACTCGAGACGAGGCCTGACTCCCCTGGGGAGACTCAGAGGCACCCCAAAATCCATATCAACCCTCGAGAGGAATGCTCAGGTTCCGGCCCCGACTCCACACAAGGTCTCAGGCTTCGGCATGGACGGGAGAGGAATCCGGAGATGGCCCCTAGGAACTCGCATGGGGACTGGCCCTTCCTGAGGCCACCAGAGCGGGTCCCTGAAGACCCCGTCGTAACTCGAGAAGACCTGCCGCAACTCGAGAATATCCAGGAGGTTCTCCCCTGCAGGCGAGATGAGTCCCATTTCCGCAGAGGCTTCTCGGGGCTAATCACACCTCACCTCTGGAATGTCGAAAGGGTCCTTCACACCCTTGGTGCAACTCAAGAAGTTCCCCTACATACCCGTCTCCACACGAGAGGAAACATGACGGTCCCGCCCACATGCAGAGGAGCCCCGTTTCCGCCTCGTAGCTCCAGGTGACGGATCCTTTCCCTGCTTCTTCGGGAAAGAATTCCGGGCGTTCCCGTCGCATCTCAAGAGGAGGCCCTCTCAACAGGAACGGCGAGAGGAACTCCAGGGTCGTGCCACCATTCCAAGAGTCCCCCAGATGTCTCAGTCCATTCCAGAGGAACCTCTTTTCCCTTCACCGGCTCGTCTTTCAAGCCGAGGATCGACTCACACCAAGGTGGCACTTGGCACAGCCCTGTGGGAAAGCCTCGTGGGAAAGCCTCGAGGGACAGCCTCGAGGGAAAGCCACAGATCCCTTGATCCACGTGACAGGAAGCGTGACCCTACTGCTGCAGCTCGGGAGGGAAGCCCACGTGCATGCCCCCACTCGAGACGAGGCCTGACTCCCCTGGGGAGACTCAGAGGCACCCCAAGATCCATGTCAACACTCGAGAAGAATGCTCAGGTTCCGGCCCCGACTCCACACATGGTCTCAGGCTTCGACATTGACGGGAGAGGAATCGCGAGATGGCCCCTAGGAACTCGCATGGGGACTGGCCCTTCCTGAGGCCACCAGAGCGGGTCCCTGAGGACCCCGTCGTAACTCGAGAAGACCTGCCGCAACTCGAGAATATCCAGGAGGTTCTCCCCTGCAGGCGAGATGAGTCCCATTTCCGCAGAGGCTTCTCGGGGCTAATCACACCTCACCTCTGGAACGTCGAAAGGGTCCTTCCCACCCTTGGTGCAAGTCAAGAAGTTCCCCGACATACCCGTCTCCACTCGAGAGGAAACACGAGGGTCCCGCCCACATCCATAGGAGCCCGTTTCCGCCTCGTAGCTCGAGGTGACGGATCCTTTCCCTGCTTCGTCGGGAAAGAATTCCCGGCGTTCCCGTCGCATCTCAAGAGGAGGCCCTCTCAACAGGAACGGCAAGAGGAACTCCGGGGTCGTTCCACCATTCCAAGAGTCCCCCAGACGTCTCAGTCCATTCCAGAGGAACCTCTTTTCCCTTCACCGGCTCGTCTTTCACGCCGAGGATCGACTCCCACCAAGGTGGCACGTGGCACAGCCCTGTGGGAAAGCCTCGTGGGAAAGCCTCGAGGGACAGCCTCGAGGGAAAGCCACAGATCCCTTGATCCACGTGACAGGAAGCGTGACACTACTGCTGCAGCTCGGGAGGAAAGCGCACGTGCATGCCCCCACTCGAGACGAGGCCTGACTCCCCTGGGGAGACTCAGAAGCACCCCAAGATTCATGGCAACACTGGAGAGGAATCCTCAGGTTCCGGCCCCGACTCCACACAAGGACTGAGGCCCCGGCATGGACGGGAGAGGAATCCCGAGAGGCCCCCTAGCAACTCGCATGGGGACTGGCCTTTCCTGAGGCCACCAGAGCGGGTCCCTGAGGTCCCCGTCGTAACTCGAGAAGACCTGCCGCAACTCGAGAATATCCAGGAGGTTCTCCCCTGCAGGCGAGATGAGGCCCATTTCCACAGAGGCTTCTCGGGGCTAATCACACCTCACTTCTGGAACGTCGAAAGGGTCCTTCACACCCTTGGTGCAACTCAAGAATTTCCCCGACATACCCGTCTCCTCTCGAGAGGAAACACGAGGGTCCCGCCCACATGCAGAGGAGCCCCGTTTCCACCTCGTAGCTCGAGGTGACTGATCCTTTCCCTGCTTCTTCGGGAAAGAATTCCCGGCGTTCCCGTCGCATCTCAAGAGGAGGCCCTCTCAACAGGAACGGCGAGAGGAACTCCAGGGTCGTGCCACCATTCCAAGAGTCCCCCAGATGTCTCAGTCCATTCCAGAGGAAGATCTTTTCCCTTCACCGGCTCGTCTTTCACGCCGAGGATCGACTCACACCAAGGTGGCACTTGGCACAGCCCTGTGGAAAAGCCTCGTGGGAAAGCCTCGAGGGAAAGCCTCGACGGAAAGCCACAGATCCCTTGATCCACGTGACAGGAAGCGTGACCCTACTGCTGCAGCTCGGGAGGGAAGCGCACGTGCATGCCCCCACTCGAGACGCGGCCTGACTCCCCTGGGGAGACACAGAGGCGGCCCAAAATCCATGTCAACACTGGAGAGCAATTCTCAGGTTCCGGCCCCGACTCCACACAAGATCTTAGGCCCCGGCATGGACGGGAGAGGAATCCCGAGATGGCCTCTAGCAACTCGCATGGGGACTGGCCCTTCCTGAGGCCACCAGAGCGGGTCCCTGAGGTCCCCGTCGTAAATCGAGAAGACCTGCAGCAACTGGAGAATATCCAGGAGGTTCTCCCCTGCAGGCGAGATGAGGCCCATTTCCACAGAGGGTTCTCGGGGCTAATCACACCTCACCTCTGGAACGTCGAAAGGGTCCTTCACACCCTTGGTGCAACTCAAGTAGTTCCCCGACATACCCGTCTCCACTCGAGAGGAAACACGAGGGTCCCGCCCACATCCAGAGGAGCCCCGTTTCCGCCTCGTAGCTCGAAGTGACAGATCCTTTCCCTGCTTCGTCGGGAAAGAATTCCCGGCGTTCCCGTCGCATCTCAAGAGGAGGCCCTCTCAACAGGAACGGCGAGAGGAACTCCGGGGTCGTTCCACCATTCCAAGAGTCCCCGAGATGTCTCAGTCCATTCCAGAGGAAGATCTTTTCCCTTCAACGGCTCGTCTTTCACGCCGAGGATCGACTCACACCAAGGTGGCACTTGGCACAGCCCTGTGGGAAAGCCTCGTGGGAAAGCCTCGAGGGAAAGCCTCGAGGGAAAGCCACAGATCCCTTGATCCACGTGACAGGAAGCGTGACTCTTCTGCGGCAGCTCAGGAGGGAAGCGCACGTGCATGCCCCCACTCAAGACGAGGCCTGACTCCCCTGGGGAGACTTAGAGGCACCCAAAAATCCATGTCAACACTGGAGAGGAATCCTCTGGTTCCGGCCCCGACTCCACACAAGGTCTTAGGCCCCGGCATGACGGGAGAGGAATCCTGAGATGGCCCCTAGCACTTCGCATGGGAAATGGCCCTTCCTGAGGCCACCAGAGCGGGTCCCTGAGGTCCCCGTCGTAACTCGAGAAGACCTGCCGCAAATCGAGAATATCCAGGAGCTTCTCCCCTTCAATCGAGATGAGGCCCATTTCCACAGAGGCTTCTCGGGGCTAATCACACCTGACCTCTCGAACGTCGAAAGGGTCCTTCACACCCTTGGTGCAACTCAAGAAGTTCCCCGACATACCCGTCTCCACTCGAGAGGAAACACGAGGGTCCCGCCCACATCCAGAGGAGCCCCGTTTCCGCCTCGTATCTCGAGGTGAGGGATACTTTCCCTGCTTCGTTGGGAAAGAATTCCCGGCATTCCCGTCGCATCTCAAGAGGAGGCCCTCTCAACAGGAACGGCGAGATTAACTCCAGGGTCGTGCCACCATTCCAAGAGTCCCCCAGATGTCCCTGTCCATTCCAGAGGAACCTCTTTTCCCTTCACCGGCTCGTCTTTCACGCCGAGGATCGACTCTCACCAAGGTGGCCCTTGGCATAGCCCTGTGGGAAAGCCTCGTGGAAAAGTCTCGAGGGAAAGCCTCGAGGGAATGCCACAGATCCCTTGATCCACGTGACAGGAAGCGTGTCCCTACTGCTGCAGCTCGGGAGGAAATCGCACGTGCATGGCCCCACTCGAGACGAGGCCTGACTCCCCTGGGGAGACTCAGAGGCACCCCAAAATCCATATCAACCCTCGAGAGGAATGCTCAGGTTCCGGCCCCGACTCCACACAAGGTCTCAGGCTTCGGCATTGACGGGAGAGGAATCCGGAGATGGCCCCTAGGAACTCGCATGGGGACTGGCCCTTCCTGAGGCCACCAGAGCGGGTCCCTGAAGACCCCGTCGTAACTCGAGAAGACCTGCCGCAACTCGAGAATATCCAGGAGGTTCTCCCCTGCAGGCGAGATGAGTCCCATTTCCGCAGAGGCTTCTCGGGGCTAATCACACCTCACCTCTGGAATGTCGAAAGGGTCCTTCACACCCTTGGTGCAACTCAAGAAGTTCCCCTACATACCCGTCTCCACACGAGAGGAAACATGACGGTCCCGCCCACATGCAGAGGAGCCCCGTTTCCGCCTCGTAGCTCCAGGTGACGGATCCTTTCCCTGCTTCTTCGGGAAAGAATTCCGGGCGTTCCCGTCGCATCTCAAGAGGAGGCCCTCTCAACAGGAACGGCGAGAGGAACTCCAGGGTCGTGCCACCATTCCAAGAGTCCCCCAGATGTCTCAGTCCATTCCAGAGGAACCTCTTTTCCCTTCACCGGCTCGTCTTTCAAGCCGAGGATCGACTCACACCAAGGTGGCACTTGGCACAGCCCTGTGGGAAAGCCTCGTGGGAAAGCCTCGAGGGACAGCCTCGAGGGAAAGCCACAGATCCCTTGATCCACGTGACAGGAAGCGTGACCCTACTGCTGCAGCTCGGGAGGGAAGCCCACGTGCATGCCCCCACTCGAGACGAGGCCTGACTCCCCTGGGGAGACTCAGAGGCACCCCAAGATCCATGTCAACACTCGAGAAGAATGCTCAGGTTCCGGCCCCGACTCCACACATGGTCTCAGGCTTCGACATTGACGGGAGAGGAATCGCGAGATGGCCCCTAGGAACTCGCATGGGGACTGGCCCTTCCTGAGGCCACCAGAGCGGGTCCCTGAGGACCCCGTCGTAACTCGAGAAGACCTGCCGCAACTCGAGAATATCCAGGAGGTTCTCCCCTGCAGGCGAGATGAGTCCCATTTCCGCAGAGGCTTCTCGGGGCTAATCACACCTCACCTCTGGAACGTCGAAAGGGTCCTTCCCACCCTTGGTGCAAGTCAAGAAGTTCCCCGACATACCCGTCTCCACTCGAGAGGAAACACGAGGGTCCCGCCCACATCCATAGGAGCCCGTTTCCGCCTCGTAGCTCGAGGTGACGGATCCTTTCCCTGCTTCGTCGGGAAAGAATTCCCGGCGTTCCCGTCGCATCTCAAGAGGAGGCCCTCTCAACAGGAACGGCAAGAGGAACTCCGGGGTCGTTCCACCATTCCAAGAGTCCCCCAGACGTCTCAGTCCATTCCAGAGGAAGATCTTTTCCCTTCATCGGCTCGTCTTTCACGCCGAGGATCGACTCACACCAAGGTGGCACTTGGCACAGCCCTGTGGGAAAGCCTCGTGGGAAAGCCTCGAGGGAAAGCCTCGAGGGAAAGCCACAGATCCCTTGATCCACGTGACAGGAAGCGTGACACTACTGCTGCAGCTCGGGAGGAAAGCGCACGTGCATGCCCCCACTTGAGACGAGGCCTGACTCCCCTGGGGAGACTCAGAAGCACCCCAAGATCCATGGCAACACTGGAGAGGAATCCTCAGGTTCCGGCCCCGACTCCACACAAGGACTGAGGCGCCGGCATGGACGGGAGAGGAATCCCGAGAGGTCCCCTAGCAACTCGCATGGGGACTGGCCTTTCCTGAGGCCACCAGAGCGGGTCCCTGAGGTCCCCGTCGTAACTCGAGAAGACCTGCCGCAACTCGAGAAAATCCAGGAGGTTCTCCCCTCCAGGCGAGATGAGGCCCATTTCCGCTGAGGCGTCTCGAGGCTGATCACACCTCACCTCTGGAACTTCGAAAGGTTCCTTCACACCCTTGGTGCAAATCAAGAAGTTCCCCGACATACCCGTCTCCACTCGAGAGGAATCACGAGGGTCCCGCCCACATCCAGAGGAGCCCCGTTTCCGCCTCGTAGCTCGAGATGAGGGATCCTTTCCCTGCTTCGTCGGGAAAGAGTTCCCGGCCTTCCCGTCGCATCTCAAAAGGAGGCCCTCTCAACAGGAACGGCGAGAGGAACTCCAGGGTCGTGCCACCATTCCAAGAGTCCCCCAGATGTCTCAGTCCATTCCAGAGGAACCTCTTTTCCCTTCACCGGCTCGTCTTTCACGCCGAGGATCGACTCACACCAAGGTGGAACGTGGCACAGCCCTGTGGGAAAGCCTCGTGGGAAAGCCTCGAGGGACAGCCTCGAGGGAAAGCCACAGATCCCTTGATCCACGTAACAGGTAGTGTGACACTACTGCTGCAGCTCGGGAGGAAAGCGCACGTGCATGCCCCCACTCGAGACGAGGCCTGACTCCCCTGGGGAGACTCAGAAGCACCCCAAGATCCATGGCAACACTGGAAAGGAATCCTCAGGTTCCAGCCCCGACTCCACACAAGGACTGAGGCCCCGGCATGAACGGGAGAGGAATCCCGAGAGGTCCCCTAGCAACTCGCATGCGGACTGGCCTTTCCTGAGGCCACCAGAGCGGGTCCCTGAGGTCCCCGTCCTAACTAGAGAAGACCTGCCGCAACTCGAGAAAATCCAGGAGGTTCTCCCCTCCAGGCGAGATGAGGCCCATTTCCGTTGAGGCTTCTCGAGGCTGATCACACCTCACCTCTGGAATTTCGAAAGGCTCCTTCACACCCTTGGTGCAAATCAAGAAGTTCCCCGACATACCCGTCTCCACTCGAGAGGAATCACGAGGGTCCCGCCCACATCCAGAGGAGCCCCGTTTCCGCCTCGTAGCTCGAGATGAGGGATCCTTTCCCTGCTTCGTCGGGAAAGAGTTCCCGGCGTTCCCGTCGCATCTCAAGAGGAGGCCCTCTCAACAGGAACGGCGAGAGGAACTCCAGGGACGGGCCACCATTCCAAGAGTCCCCCAGATGTCTCAGTCCATTCCAGAGGAAACTCTTTTCCCTTCACCCGCTCGTCTTTCACGCCGAGGATCGACTCACACCAAGGTGGCACGTGGCACAGCCCTGTGGGAAAGCCTCGTGGGAAAGCCTCGAGGGACAGCCTCGAGGGAAAGCCACAGATCCCTTGATCCACGTTACAGGAAGCGTGACACTACTGCTGCAGCTCGGGAGGAAAGTGCACGTGCATGCCCCCACTCGAGACGAGGCCTGACTCCCCTGGGGAGACTCAGAAGCACCCCACGATCCATGGCAACACTGGAGAGGAAACCGCAGGTTCCGACCCCGACTCCACACAAGGTCTTAGGCCCCGGCATGGACGGGAGAGGAATCCGGAGATGGCCCCTAACAACTCGCATGGGGACTGGCTTCTCCTGAGGCCACCAGAGAGGGTCCCTGAGGTCCCCGTCGTAACTCGAGAAGACCTGCCGCAACTCGAGAAAATCCAGGAGGTCCTCCCCTCCAGGCGAGATGAGGCGCATTTCCGCTGAGGCATCTCAAGGCTGATCACACCTCACCTCTGGAACTTCGAAAGGGTCCTTCACACCCTTGGTGCAATTCAAGAAGTTCCCCGACATACCCGTCTCCCCTCGAGAGGAAACACGAGGGTGCCGCCCACATCCAGAGGAGCCCCGTTTCTGCCTCATAGCTTGAGATGAGGGATCCTTTCCCTGCTTCATCGGGAAAGAGTTCCCAGCGTTCACGTCGCATCTCAAGAGGAGGCCCTCTCAACAGGAACGGAGAGAGGAACTCCAGGGTCGTGCCACCATTCCAAGAGTCCCGCAGATGTCTCAGTCCATTCCAGAGGAACCTCTTTTCCCTTCACCGGCTCATCTTTCACGCCGAGGATCGACTCACACCAAGGTGGCACGTGGCACAGCCCTGTGTGAAAGCCTCGTGGGAAAGCCTCGAGGGAGAGCCTCGAGGGAATGCCACAAATCCCTAGATCCATGGGACAGGAAGCGTGACACTACTCCTGCAGCTCGGAGGAAAGCGCACGTGCATGCCCCCACTCGAGACGAGGCCTGACTCACCTGGGGAGACTCAGAAGCACCCCAAGGTCCATGGCAACACTGGAGAGGAATCCTCAGGTTCCGGCCCCGACTCCACACAAGGACTGAGGCCCCGGCATGGACGGGAGAGGAATCCCGAGAGATCCCCTAGCAACTCGCATGGGGACTGGCCTTTCCTGAGGCCACCAGAGCGGGTCCCTGAGGTCCCCGTCATAACTCGAGAAGACCTGCCGCAACTCGAGGAAATCCAGGAGGTTCTCACCTCCAGGCGAGATGAGGCCCATTTCCGCTGAGGACCTCGAGGCTGATCACACCTCACCTCTGGAACTTCGATAGGCTCCTTCACACCCTTGGTGCAAATCAAGAAGTTCCCCGACATACCCGTCTCCACTCGAGAGGAATCACGAGGGTCCCGCCCACATCCAGAGGAGCCCCGTTTCCGCCTCGTAGCTCGAGATGAGGGATCCTTTCCCTGCTTCGTCGGGAAAGAGTTCCCGGCGTTCCCGTCGCATCTCAAGAGGAGGCCCTCTCAACAGGAACGGCGAGAGGAACTCCAGGGACGTGCCACCATTCCAAGAGTCCCCCAGATGTCTCAGTCCATTCCAGAGGAACCTCTTTTCCCTTCACCGGCTCGTCTTTCACGCCGAGGATCGACTCACACCAAGGTGGCACGTGGCACAGCCTCGTGGGAAAGCCTCGAGGGAGAGCCTCGAGGGAAAGCCACATATCCCTTGATCCACGTGACAGGAAGCGTGACACTACTGCTGCAGCTCGGGAGGAAAGCGCACGTGCATGCCCCCACTCGAGACGAGGCCTGACTCCCCTGGGGAGACTCAGAAGCACCCCAAGATCCATGGCAACACTGGAGAGGAATCCTCAGGTTCCGGCCCCGACTCCACACAAGGACTGAGGCCCCAGCATGGACGAGAGAGTATTCCCGAGAGGTCCAATAGCAACTCGCATGGGGACTGGCCTTTCCTGAGGCCGCCAGAGCGGGTCCCTGAGGTCCCCGTCATAACTCGAGAAGACCTGCCGCAACTCGAGAAAATCCAGGAGTTTCTCCCCTCCAGGCGAGATGAGGCCCATTTCCGCTGAGGCGTCTCGAGGCTGATCACACCTCCCCTCTGGAACTTCGAAAGGGTCCTTCACACCCTTGGTGCAAATCAAGAAGTTCCCCGACATACCCGTCTCCACTCGAGAGGAATCACGAGGGTCCCGCCCACATCCAGAGGAGCCCCGTTTCCGCCTCGTAGCTCGAGATGAGGGATCCTTTCCCTGCTTCGTCGGGAAAGAGTTCCCGGCGTTCCCGTCGCATCTCAAGAGGAAGCCCTCTCAACAGGAACGGCGAGAGGAACTCCAGGGACGTGCCACCATTCCAAGAGTCCCCCAGATGTCTCAGTCCATTCCAGAGGAACCTCTTTTCCCTTAACCGGCTCGTCTTTCACGCCGAGGATCGACTCCCACCAAGGTGGCACGTGGCACAGCCCTGTGGGAAAGCCTCGTGGGAAAGCCTCGAGGGACAGCCTCGAGGGAAAGCCACAGATCCCTTGATCCACGTGACAGGAAGCGTGACACTACTGCTGAAGCTCGGGAGGAAAGCGCACGTGCATGCCCCCACTCGAGACGAGGCCTGACTCCCCTGGGGAGACTCAGAAGCACCCCAAGATCCATGGCAACACTGGAGAGGAATCCTCAGGTTCCGGCCCCGACTCCACACAAGGACTGAGGCCCCAGCATGGACGAGAGAGGAATCCCGAGAGGTCCCCTAGCAACTCGCATGGGGACTGGCCTTTCCTGAGGCCACCAGAGCGGGTCCCTGAGGTCCCCGTCATAACTCGAGAAGACCTGACGCAACTCGAGAAAATCCAGGAGGTTCTCCCCTCCAGGCGAGATGAGGCCCATTTCTGCTGAGGCGTCTCGAGGCTGATCACACCTCACCTCTGGAACTTCGAAAGGGTCCTTCACACCCTAGGTGCAAATCAAGAAGTTCCCCGACATACCCGTCTCCACTCGAGAGGAATCACGAGGGTCCCGCCCACATCCAGAGGAGCCCCGTTTCCGCCTGGTAGCTCGAGATGAGGGATCCTTTGCCTGCTTCGTCGGGAAAGAGTTCCCGGCGTTCCCGTCGCATCTCAAGAGGAGGCCCTCTCAACAGGAACGGCGAGAGGAACTCCAGGGTCGTGCCACCATTCCAAGAGTCCCCAAGATGTCTCAGTCCATACAAGAGGAACCTCTTTTCCCTTCACCGGCTCGTCTTTCACGCCGAGGATCGACTCCCACCAAGGTGGCACGTGGCACAGCCCTGTGGGAAAGCCTCGTGGGAAAGCCTTGAGGGACAGCCTCGAGGGAAAGCCACAGATCCCTAGATCCACGTTACAGGAAGCGTGACACTACTGCTGCAGCTCGGGAGGAAAGAGCACGTGCATGCCCCCACTCGAGACGAGGCCTGACTCCCCTGGGGAGACTCAGAAGCACCCCAAGTTCCATGGCAACACTGGAGAGGAAACCGCAGGTTCCGACCCCTACTCCACACAAGGTCTTAGGCCCCGGCATGGACGGGAGAGGAATCCGGAGATGGCCCCTAACAACTCGCATGGGGAATGGCTTCTCCTGAGGCCACCAGAGAGGGTCCCTGAGGTCCCCGTCGTAACTCGAGAAGACCTGCCGCAACTCGAGAAAATCCAGGAGGTCCTCCCCTCCAGGCGAGATGAGGCGCATTTCCGCTGAGGCGTCTCGAGGCTGATCACACCTCACCTCTGGAACTTCGAAAGGGTCCTTCACACCCTTGGTGCAATTCAAGAAGTTCCCCGACATACCCGTCTCCCCTCGAGAGGAAACACGAGGGTGTGCCCACATCCAGAGGAGCCCCGTTTCTGCTTCATAGCTCGAGATGAGGGATCCTTTCCCTGCTTCGTCGGGAAAGAGTTCCCAGCGTTCACGTCGCATCTCAAGAGGAGGCCCTCTCAACAGGAACGGAGAGAGGAACTCCAGGGTCGTGCCACCATTCCAAGAGTCCCCCAGATGTCTCAGTCCATTCCAGAGGAACCTCTTTTCCCTTCACCGGCTCATCTTTCACGCCGAGGATCGACTCACACCAAGGTGGCACGTGGCACAGCCCTGTGGGAAAGCCTCGTGGGAAAGCCTCGAGGGAGAGCCTCGAGGGAATGCCACAGATCCCTAGATCCATGGGACAGGAAGCGTGACACTACTCCTGCAGCTCGGAGGAAAGCGCACGTGCATGCCCCCACTCGAGACGAGGCCTGACTCCCCTGGGGAGACTCAGAAGCACCCCAAGGTCCATGGCAACACTGGAGAGGAATCCTCAGGTTCCGGCCCCGACTCCACACAAGGACTGAGGCCCCGGCATGGACGGGAGAGGAATCCCGAGAGGTCCCCTAGCAACTCGCATGGGGACTGGCCTTTCCTGAGGCCACCAGAGCGGGTCCCTGAGGTCCCCGTCGTAACTCGAGAAGACCTGCCGCAACTCGAGAAAATCCAGGAGGTTCTCCCCTCCAGGCGAGATGAGGCCCATTTCCGCTGAGGCGTCTCGAGGCTGATCACACCTCACCTCTGGAACTTCGAAAGGCTCCTTCACACCCTTGGTGCAAATCAAGAATTTCCCCGACCTAGCCGTCTCCACTCGAGAGGAATCACGAGGGTCCCGCCCACATCCAGAGGAGCCCCGTTTCCGCCTCGTAGATCGAGATGAGGGATCCTTTCCCTGCTTCGTCGGGAAAGAGTTCCCGGCGTTCCCGTCGCATCTCAAGAGGAGGCCCTCTCAACAGGAACGGCGAGAGGAACTCCAGGGTCGTGCCACCATTCCAAGAGTCCCCCAGATGTCTCAGTCCATTCCAGAGGAACCTCTTTTCCCTTCACCGGCTCGTCTTTCACGCCGAGGATCGACTCCCTCCAAGGTGGCACGTGGCACAGCCCTGTGGGAAAGCCTCGTGAGAAAGCCTCGAGGGACAGCCTCGAGGGAAAGCCACAGATCCCTTGATCCACGTGACAGGAAGCGTGACACTACTGCTGCAGCTCGGGAGGAAAGCGCACGTGCATGCCCCCACTTGAGACGAGGCCTGACTCCCCTGGGGAGACTCAGAAGCACCCCAAGATCCATGGCAACACTGGAGAGGAATCCTCAGGTTCCGGCCCCGACTCCACACAAGGACTGAGGCCCCGGCATGGACGGGAGAGGAATCCCGAGAGGTCCCCTAGCAACTCGCATGGGGACTGGCCTTTCCTGAGGCCACCAGAGCGGGTCCCTGAGGTCCCCGTCGTAACTCGAGAAGACCTACCGCAACTCGAAAAAATCCAGGAGGTTCTCCCCTCCAGGCGAGATGAGGCCCATTTCTGCTGAGGCGTCTCGAGGCTGATCACACCTCCCCTCTGGAACTTTTAAAGGGTCCTTCACACCCTTGGTGCAAATCAAGAAGTTCCCCGACATACCCGTCTCCACTCGAGAGGAATCACGAGGGTCCCGCCCACATCCAGAGGAGCCCTGTTTCCGCCTAGTAGCTCGAGATGAGGGATCCTTTCCCTGCATCGTCGGGAAAGAGTTCCCGGCGTTCCCGTCGCATCTCAAGAGGAGGCCCTCTCAACAGGAACGGCGAGAGGAACTCCAGGGTCGTGCCACCATTCCAAGAGTCCCCCAGATGTCTCAGTCCATTCTAGAGGAACCTCTTTTCCCTTCACCGGCTCGTCTTTCACGCCGAGGATCGACTCCCACCAAGGTGGCACGTGGCACAGCCCTGTGGGAAAGCCTCGTGGGAAAGCCTCGAGGGACAGCCTCGAGGGAAAGCCACAGATCCCTTGATCCACGTGACAGGAAGCGTGACACTACTGCTGCAGCTCGGGAGGAAAGCGCACGTGCATGCCCCCACTCGAGACGAGGCCTGACTCCCCTGGGGAGACTCAGAAGCACCCCAAGATCCATGGCAACACTGGAGAGGAATCCTCAGGTTCCGGCCCCGACTCCACACAAGGACTGAGGCCCCGGCATGGACGGGAGAGGAATCCCGAGAGGTCCCCTAGCAACTCGCATGCGGACTGGCCTTTCCTGAGGCCACCAGAGCGGGTCCCTGAGGTCCCCGTCATAACTCGAGAAGACCTGCCGCAACTCGAGAAAATCCAGGAGGTTCTCCCCTCCAGGCGAGATGAGGCCCATTTCCGCTGAGGCGTCTCGAGGCTGATCACACCTCACCTCTGGAACTTCGAAAGGGTCCTTCACACCCTAGGTGCAAATCAAGAAGTTCCCCGACATACCCGTCTCCACTCGAGAGGAATCACGAGGGTCCCGCCCACATCCAGAGGAGCCCCGTTTCCGCCTGGTAGCTCGAGATGAGGGATCCTTTGCCTGCTTCGTCGGGAAAGAGTTCCCGGCGTTCCCGTCGCATCTCAAGAGGAGGCCCTCTCAACAGGAACGGCGAGAGGAACTCCAGGGTCGTGCCACCATTCCAAGAGTCCCCAAGATGTCTCAGTCCATACAAGAGGAACCTCTTTTCCCTTCACCGGCTCGTCTTTCACGCCGAGGATCGACTCCCACCAAGGTGGCACGTGGCACAGCCCTGTGGGAAAGCCTCGTGGGAAAGCCTTGAGGGACAGCCTCGAGGGAAAGCCACAGATCCCTAGATCCACGTTACAGGAAGCGTGACACTACTGCTGCAGCTCGGAAGGAAAGCGCACGTGCATGCCCCCACTCGAGACGAGGCCTGACTCCCCTGGGGAGACTCAGAAGCACCCCAAGTTCCATGGCAACACTGGAGAGGAAACCGCAGGTTCCGACCCCTATTCCACACAAGGTCTTAGGCCCCGGCATGGACGGGAGAGGAATCCGGAGATGGCCCCTAACAACTCGCATGGGGACTGGCTTCTCCTGAGGCCACCAGAGAGGGTCCCTGAGGTCCCCGTCGTAACTCGAGAAGACCTGCCGCAACTCGAGAAAATCCAGGAGGTCCTCCCCTCCAGGCGAGATGAGGCCCATTTCCGCTGAGGCGTCTCGAGGCTGATCACACCTCACCTCTGGAACTTCGATAGGCTCCTTCACACCCTTGGTGCAATCAAGAAGTTCCCCGACATACCCGTCTCCACTCGAGAGGAATCACGAGGGTCCCGCCCACATCCAGAGGAGCCCCGTTTCCGCCTCGTAGCTCGAGATGAGGGATCCTTTCCCTGCTTCGTCGGGAAAGAGTTCCCGGCGTTCCCGTCGCATCTCAAGAGGAGGCCCTCTCAACAGGAACGGCGAGAGGAACTCCAGGGACGTGCCACCATTCCAAGAGTCCCCCAGATGTCTCAGTCCATTCCAGAGGAACCTCTTTTCCCTTCACCGGCTCGTCTTTCACGCCGAGGATCGACTCACACCAAGGTGGCACGTGGCACAGCCTCGTGGGAAAGCCTCGAGGGAGAGCCTCGAGGGAAAGCCACATATCCCTTGATCCACGTGACAGGAAGCGTGACACTACTGCTGCAGCTCGGGAGGAAAGCGCACGTGCATGCCCCCACTCGAGACGAGGCCTGACTCCCCTGGGGAGACTCAGAAGCACCCCAAGATCCATGGCAACACTGGAGAGGAATCCTCAGGTTCCGGCCCCGACTCCACACAAGGACTGAGGCCCCAGCATGGACGAGAGAGTAATCCCGAGAGGTCCAATAGCAACTCGCATGGGGACTGGCCTTTCCTGAGGCCGCCAGAGCGGGTCCCTGAGGTCCCCGTCATAACTCGAGAAGACCTGCCGCAACTCGAGAAAATCCAGGAGTTTCTCCCCTCCAGGCGAGATGAGGCCCATTTCCGCTGATGCGTCTCGAGGCTGATCACACCTCCCCTCTGGAACTTCGAAAGGGTCCTTCACACCCTTGGTGCAAATCAAGAAGTTCCCCGACATACCCGTCTCCACTCGAGAGGAATCACGAGGGTCCCGCCCACATCCAGAGGAGCCCCGTTTCCGCCTCGTAGCTCGAGATGAGGGATCCTTTCCCTGCTTCGTCGGGAAAGAGTTCCCGGCGTTCCCGTCGCATCTCAAGAGGAGGCCCTCTCAACAGGAACGGCGAGAGGAACTCCAGGGACGTGCCACCATTCCAAGAGTCCCCCAGATGTCTCAGTCCATTCCAGAGGAACCTCTTTTCCCTTCACCGGCTCGTCTTTCACGCCGAGGATCGACTCCCACCAAGGTGGCACGTGGCACAGCCCTGTGGGAAAGCCTCGTGGGAAAGCCTCGAGGGACAGCCTCGAGGGAAAGCCACAGATCCCTTGATCCACGTGACAGGAAGCGTGACACTACTGCTGAAGCTCGGGAGGAAAGCGCACGTGCATGCCCCCACTCGAGACGAGGCCTGACTCCCCTGGGGAGACTCAGAAGCACCCCAAGATCCATGGCAACACTGGAGAGGAATCCTCAGGTTCCGGCCCCGACTCCACACAAGGACTGAGGCCCCAGCATGGACGAGAGAGGAATCCCGAGAGGTCCCCTAGCAACTCGCATGGGGACTGGCCTTTCCTGAGGCCACAAGAGCGGGTCCCTGAGGTCCCCGTCGTAACTCGAGAAGACCTGCCGCAACTCGAGAAAATCCAGGAGGTTCTCCCCTCCAGGCGAGATGAGGCCCATTTCCGCTGAGGCGTCTCGAGGCTGATCACACCTCACCTCTGGAACTTCGAAAGGGTCCTTCACACCCTAGGTGCAAATCAAGAAGTTCCCCGACATACCCGTCTCCACTCGAGAGGAATCACGAGGGTCCCGCCCACATCCAGAGGAGCCCCGTTTCCGCCTGGTAGCTCGAGATGAGGGATCCTTTGCCTGCTTCGTCGGGAAAGAGTTCCCGGCGTTCCCGTCGCATCTCAAGAGGAGGCCCTCTCAACAGGAACGGCGAGAGGAACTCCAGGGTCGTGCCACCATTCCAAGAGTCCCCAAGATGTCTCAGTCCATACAAGAGGAACCTCTTTTCCCTTCACCGGCTCGTCTTTCACGCCGAGGATCGACTCCCACCAAGGTGGCACGTGGCACAGCCCTGTGGGAAAGCCTCGTGGGAAAGCCTTGAGGGACAGCCTCGAGGGAAAGCCACAGATCCCTAGATCCACGTTACAGGAAGCGTGACACTACTGCTGCAGCTCGGGAGGAAAGCGCACGTGCATGCCCCCACTCGAGACGAGGCCTGACTCCCCTGGGGAGACTCAGAAGCACCCCAAGTTCCATGGCAACACTGGAGAGGAAACCGCAGGTTCCGACCCCTACTCCACACAAGGTCTTAGGCCCCGGCATGGACGGGAGAGGAATCCGGAGATGGCCCCTAACAACTCGCATGGGGACTGGCTTCTCCTGAGGCCACCAGAGAGGGTCCCTGAGGTCCCCGTCGTAACTCGAGAAGACCTGCCGCAACTCGAGAAAATCCAGGAGGTCCTCCCCTCCAGGCGAGATGAGGCGCATTTCCGCTGAGGCGTCTCGAGGCTGATCACACCTCACCTCTGGAACTTCGAAAGGGTCCTTCACACCCTTGGTGCAATTCAAGAAGTTCCCCGACATACCCGTCTCCCCTCGAGAGGAAACACGAGGGTGCCGCCCACATCCAGAGGAGCCCCGTTTCTGCTTCATAGCTCGAGATGAGGGATCCTTTCCCTGCTTCGTCGGGAAAGAGTTCCCAGCGTTCACGTCGCATCTCAAGAGGAGGCCCTCTCAACAGGAACGGAGAGAGGAACTCCAGGGTCGTGCCACCATTCCAAGAGTCCCCCAGATGTCTCAGTCCATTCCAGAGGAACCTCTTTTCCCTTCACCGGCTCATCTTTCACGCCGAGGATCGACTCACACCAAGGTGGCACGTGGCACAGCCCTGTGGGAAAGCCTCGTGGGAAAGCCTCGAGGGAGAGCCTCGAGGGAATGCCACAGATCCCTAGATCCATGGGACAGGAAGCGTGACACTACTCCTGCAGCTCGGAGGAAAGCGCACGTGCATGCCCCCACTCGAGACGAGGCCTGACTCCCCTGGGGAGACTCAGAAGCACCCCAAGGTCCATGGCAACACTGGAGAGGAATCCTCAGGTTCCGGCCCCGACTCCACACAAGGACTGAGGCCCCGGCATGGACGGGAGAGGAATCCCGAGAGGTCCCCTAGCAACTCGCATGGGGACTGGCCTTTCCTGAGGCCACCAGAGCGGGTCCCTGAGGTCCCCGTCGTAACTTGAGAAGACCTGCCGCAACTCGAGAGAATCCAGGAGGTTCTCCCCTCCAGGCGAGATGAGGCCCATTTCCGCTGAGGCGTCTCGAGGCTGATCACACCTCACCTCTGGAACTTCGAAAGGGTCCTTCACACCCTAGGTGCAAATCAAGAAGTTCCCCGACAGAGCCGTCTCCACTCGAGAGGAATCACGAGGGTCCCGCCCACATCCAGAGGAGCCCTGTTTCCGCCTAGTAGCTCGAGATGAGGGATCCTTTCCCTGCATCGTCGGGAAAGAGTTCCCGGCGTTCCCGTCGCATCTCAAGAGGAGGCCCTCTCAACAGGAACGGCGAGAGGAACTCCAGGGTCGTGCCACCATTCCAAGAGTCCCCCAGATGTCTCAGTCCATTATAGAGGAACCTCTTTTCCCTTCACCGGCTCGTCTTTCACGCCGAGGATCGACTCCCACCAAGGTGGCACGTGGCACAGCCCTGTGGGAAAGCCTCGTGGGAAAGCCTCGAGGGACAGCCTCGAGGGAAAGCCACAGATCCCTTGATCCACGTGACAGGAAGCGTGACACTACTGCTGCAGCTCGGGAGGAAAGCGCACGTGCATGCCCCCACTCGAGACGAGGCCTGACTCCCCTGGGGAGACTCAGAAGCACCCCAAGATCCATGGCAACACTGGAGAGGAATCCTCAGGTTCCGGCCCCGACTCCACACAAGGACTGAGGCCCCGGCATGGACGGGAGAGGAATCCCGAGAGGTCCCCTAGCAACTCGCATGGGGACTGGCCTTTCCTGAGGCCACCAGAGCGGGTCCCTGAGGTCCCCGTCGTAACTCGAGAAGACCTGCCGCAACTCGAGAAAATCCAGGAGGTTCTCCCCTCCAGGCGAGATGAGGCCCATTTCCGCTGAGGGGTTTCAAGGCTGATCACACCTCCCCTCTGGAACTTCGAAAGGGTCCTTCACACCCTTGGTGCAAATCAAGAAGTTCCCCGACATACCCGTCTCCACTCGAGAGGAATCACGAGGGTCCCGCCCACATCCAGAGGAGCCCCGTTTCCGCCTCGTAGCTCGAGATGAGGGATCCTTTCCCTGCTTCGTCGGGAAAGAGTTCCCGGCGTTCCCGTCGCATCTCAAGAGGAGGCCCTCTCAACAGGAACGGCGAGAGGATCTCCAGGGACGTGCCACCATTCCAAGAGTCCCCCAGATGTCTCAGTCCATTCCAGAGGAACCTCTTTTCCCTTCACCCGCTCGTCTTTCACGCCGAGGATCGACTCACACCAAGGTGGCACGTGGCACAGCCCTGTGGGAAAGCCTCGTGGGAAAGCCTCGAGGGAGAGCCTCGAGGGAAAGCCACAGATCCCTTGATCCACGTTACAGGAAGCGTGACACTACTGCTGCAGCTCGGGAGGAAAGCGCACGTGAATGCCCCCACTCGAGACGAGGCCTGACTCCCCTGGGGAGACTCAGAAGCACCCCAAGATCCATGGCAACACTGGAGAGGAAACCGCAGGTTCCGACCCCGACTCCACACAAGGTCTTAGGCCCCGGCATGGACGGGAGAGGAATCCGGAGATGGCCCCTAACAACTCGCATGGGGACTGGCTTCTCCTGAGGCCACCAGAGAGGGTCCCTGAGGTCCCCGTCGTAACTCGAGAAGACCTGCCGCAACTCGAGAAAATCCAGGAGGTTCTCCCCTCCAGGCGAGATGAGGCCCATTTCCGCTGAGGCTTCTCGAGGCTGATCACACCTCACCTCTGGAACTTCGAAAGTGTCCCTCACACCCTAGGTGCAAATCAAGAAGTTCCCCGACATACCCGTCTCCACTCGAGAGGAATCACGAGGGTCCCGCCCACATCCAGAGGAGCCCCGTTTCCGCCTCGTAGCTCGAGATGAGGGATCCTTTCCCTGCTTCGTCGGGAAAGAGTTCCCGGCGTTCCGGTCGCATCTCAAGAGGAGGCCCTCTCAACAGGAACGGCGAGAGGAACTCCAGGGACGTGCCACCATTCCAAGAGTCCCCCAGATGTCTCAGTCCATTCCAGAGGAACCTCTTTTCCCTTCACCGGCTCGTCTTTCACGCCGAGGATCGACTCCCACCAAGGTGGCACGTGGCACAGCCCTGTGGGAAAGCCTCGTGGGAAAGCCTCGAGGGACAGCCTCGAGGGAAAGCCACAGATCCCTTGATCCACGTGACAGGAAGCGTGACACTACTGCTGCAGCTCGGGAGGAAAGCGCACGTGCATGCCCCCACTCGAGACGAGGCCTGACTCCCCTGGGGAGACTCAGAAGCACCCCAAGATCCATGGCAACACTGGAGAGGAATCCTCAGGTTCCGGCCCCGACTCCACACAAGGACTGAGGCCCCAGCATGGACGAGAGAGGAATCCCGAGAGGTCCCCTAGCAACTCGCATGGGGACTGGCCTTTCCTGAGGCCACCAGAGCGGGTCCCTGAGGTCCCCGTCATAACTCGAGAAGACCTGCCGCAACTCGAGAAAATCCAGGAGGTTCTCCCCTCCAGGCGAGATGAGGCCCATTTCCGCTGAGGCGTCTCGAGGCTGATCACACCTCACCTCTGGAACTTCGAAAGGGTCCTTCACACCCTAGGTGCAAATCAAGAAGTTCCCCGACATACCCGTCTCCACTCGAGAGGAATCACGAGGGTCCCGCCCACATCCAGAGGAGCCCCGTTTCCGCCTCGTAGCTCGAGATGAGGGATCCTTTGCCTGCTTCGTCGGGAAAGAGTTCCCGGCGTTCCCGTCGCATCTCAAGAGGAGGCCCTCTCAACAGGAACGGCGAGAGGAACTCCAGGGTCGTGCCACCATTCCAAGAGTCCCCAAGATGTCTCAGTCCATACAAGAGGAACCTCTTTTCCCTTCACCGGCTCGTCTTTCACGCCGAGGATCGACTCCCACCAAGGTGGCACGTGGCACAGCCCTGTGGGAAAGCCTCGTGGGAAAGCCTCGAGGGAGAGCCTCGAGGGAATGCCACAGATCCCTAGATCCATGGGACAGGAAGCGTGACACTACTCCTGCAGCTCGGAGGAAAGCGCACGTGCATGCCCCCACTCGAGACGAGGCCTGACTCCCCTGGGGAGACTCAGAAGCACCCCAAGGTCCATGGCAACACTGGAGAGGAATCCTCAGGTTCCGGCCCCGACTCCACACAAGGACTGAGGCCCCGGCATGGACGGGAGAGGAATCCCGAGAGGTCCCCTAGCAACTCGCATGGGGACTGGCCTTTCCTGAGGCCACCAGAGCGGGTCCCTGAGGTCCCCGTCGTAACTCGAGAAGACCTGCCGCAACTCGAGAAAATCCAGGAGGTTCTCCCCTCCATGCGAGATGAGGCCCATTTCCGCTGAGGCGTCTCGAGTCTGATCACACCTCCCCTCTGGAACTTCGAAAGGCTCCTTCACACCCTTGGTGCAAATCAAGAATTTCCCCGACCTAGCCGTGTCCACTCGAGAGGAATCACGAGGGTCCCGCCCACATCCAGAGGAGCCCCGTTTCCGCCTCGTAGCTCGAGATGAGGGATCCTTTCCCTGCTTCTTCGGGAAAGAGTTCCCGGCGTTCCCGTCGCATCTCAAGAGGAGGCCCTCTCAACAGGAACGGCGAGAGGAACTCCAGGGACGTGCCACCATTCCAAGAGTCCCCCAGATTTCTCAGTCCATTCCAGAGGAACCTCTTTTCCCTTCACCGTCTCGTCTTTCACGCCGAGGATCGACTCCCACCAAGGTGGCACGTGGCACAGCCCTGTGGGAAAGCCTCGTGGGAAAGCCTCGAGGGACAGCCTCGAGGGAAAGCCACAGATCCCTTGATCCACGTGACAGGAAGCGTCACACTACTGCTGCAGCTCGGGAGGAAAGCGCACGTGCATGCCCCCACTCGAGACGAGGCCTGACTCCCCTGGGGAGACTCAGAAGCACCCCAAGGTCCATGGCAACACTGGAGAGGAATCCTCAGGTTCCGGCCCCGACTCCACACAAGGACTGAGGCCCCGGCATGGACGAGAGAGGAATCCCGAGAGGTCCCCTAGCAACTCGCATGGGGACTGGCCTTTCCTGAGGCCACCAGAGCGGGTCCCTGAGGTCCCCGTCGTAACTCGAGAAGACCTGCCGCAACTCGAGAAAATCCAGGAGGTTCTCCCCTCCAGGCGAGATGAGGCCCATTTCCGCTGAGGGGTTTCAAGGCTGATCACACCTCCCCTCTGGAACTTCGAAAGGGTCCTTCACACCCTTGGTGCAAATCAAGAAGTTCCCCGACCTAGCCGTCTCCACTCGAGAGGAATCACGAGGGTCCCGCCCACATCCAGAGGAGCCCCGTTTCCGCCTCGTAGCTCGAGATGAGGGATCCTTTCCCTGCTTCGTCGGGAAAGAGTTCCCGGCGTTCCCGTCGCATCTCAAGAGGAGGCCCTCTCAACAGGAACGGCGAGAGGAACTCCAGGGTCGTGCCACCATTCCAAGAGTCCCCAAGATGTCTCAGTCCATACAAGAGGAACCTCTTTTCCCTTCACCGGCTCGTCTTTCACGCCGAGGATCGACTCCCACCAAGGTGGCACGTGGCACAGCCCTGTGGGAAAGCCTCGTGGGAAAGCCTTGAGGGACAGCCTCGAGGGAAAGCCACAGATCCCTAGATCCACGTTACAGGAAGCGTGACACTACTGCTGCAGCTCGGGAGGAAAGAGCACGTGCATGCCCCCACTCGAGACGAGGCCTGACTCCCCTGGGGAGACTCAGAAGCACCCCAAGTTCCATGGCAACACTGGAGAGGAAACCGCAGGTTCCGACCCCTACTCCACACAAGGTCTTAGGCCCCGGCATGGACGGGAGAGGAATCCGGAGATGGCCCCTAACAACTCGCATGGGGACTGGCTTCTCCTGAGGCCACCAGAGAGGGTCCCTGAGGTCCCCGTCGTAACTCGAGAAGACCTGCCGCAACTCGAGAAAATCCAGGAGGTCCTCCCCTCCAGGCGAGATGAGGCGCATTTCCGCTGAGGCGTCTCGAGGCTGATCACACCTCACCTCTGGAACTTCGAAAGGGTCCTTCACACCCTTGGTGCAATTCAAGAAGTTCCCCGACATACCCGTCTCCCCTCGAGAGGAAACACGAGGGTGCCGCCCACATCCAGAGGAGCCCCGTTTCTGCTTCATAGCTCGAGATGAGGGATCCTTTCCCTGCTTCGTCGGGAAAGAGTTCCCAGCGTTCACGTCGCATCTCAAGAGGAGGCCCTCTCAACAGGAACGGAGAGAGGAACTCCAGGGTCGTGCCACCATTCCAAGAGTCCCCCAGATGTCTCAGTCCATTCCAGAGGAACCTCTTTTCCCTTCACCGGCTCATCTTTCACGCCGAGGATCGACTCACACCAAGGTGGCACGTGGCACAGCCCTGTGGGAAAGCCTCGTGGGAAAGCCTCGAGGGAGAGCCTCGAGGGAATGCCACAGATCCCTAGATCCATGGGACAGGAAGCGTGACACTACTCCTGCAGCTCGGAGGAAAGCGCACGTGCATGCCCCCACTCGAGACGAGGCCTGACTCCCCTGGGGAGACTCAGAAGCACCCCAAGGTCCATGGCAACACTGGAGAGGAATCCTCAGGTTCCGGCCCCGACTCCACACAAGGACTGAGGCCCCGGCATGGACGGGAGAGGAATCCCGAGAGGTCCCCTAGCAACTCGCATGGGGACTGGCCTTTCCTGAGGCCACCAGAGCGGGTCCCTGAGGTCCCCGTCGTAACTTGAGAAGACCTGCCGCAACTCGAGAAAATCCAGGAGGTTCTCCCCTCCAGGCGAGATGAGGCCCATTTCCGCTGAGGCGTCTCGAGGCTGATCACACCTCACCTCTGGAACTTCGAAAGGCTCCTTCACACCCTTGGTGCAAATCAAGAATTTCCCCGACCTAGCCGTCTCCACTCGAGAGGAATCACGAGGGTCCCGCCCACATCCAGAGGAGCCCCGTTTCCGCCTCGTAGATCGAGATGAGGGATCCTTTCCCTGCTTCTTCGGGAAAGAGTTCCCGGCGTTCCCGTCGCATCTCAAGAGGAGGCCCTCTCAACAGGAACGGCGAGAGGAACTCCAGGGTCGTGCCACCATTCCAAGAGTCCCCCAGATGTCTCAGTCCATTCCAGAGGAACCTCTTTTCCCTTCACCGGCTCGTCTTTCACGCCGAGGATCGACTCCCACCAAGGTGGCACGTGGCACAGCCCTGTGGGAAAGCCTCGTGAGAAAGCCTCGAGGGACAGCCTCGAGGGAAAGCCACAGATCCCTTGATCCACGTGACAGGAATCGTGACACTACTGCTGCAGCTCGGGAGGAAAGCGCACGTGCATGCCCCCACTTGAGACGAGGCCTGACTCCCCTGGGGAGACTCAGAAGCACCCCAAGATCCATGGCAACACTGGAGAGGAATCCTCAGGTTCCGGCCCCGACTCCACACAAGGACTGAGGCCCCGGCATGGACGGGAGAGGAATCCCGAGAGGTCCCCTAGCAACTCGCATGGGGACTGGCCTTTCCTGAGGCCACCAGAGCGGGTCCCTGAGGTCCCCGTCGTAACTCGAGAAGACCTACCGCAACTCGAAAAAATCCAGGAGGTTCTCCCCTCCAGGCGAGATGAGGCCCATTTCTGCTGAGGCGTCTCGAGGCTGATCACACCTCCCCTCTGGAACTTTTAAAGGGTCCTTCACACCCTTGGTGCAAATCAAGAAGTTCCCCGACATACCCGTCTCCACTCGAGAGGAATCACGAGGGTCCCGCCCACATCCAGAGGAGCCCTGTTTCCGCCTAGTAGCTCGAGATGAGGGATCCTTTCCCTGCATCGTCGGGAAAGAGTTCCCGGCGTTCCCGTCGCATCTCAAGAGGAGGCCCTCTCAACAGGAACGGCGAGAGGAACTCCAGGGTCGTGCCACCATTCCAAGAGTCCCCCAGATGTCTCAGTCCATTATAGAGGAACCTCTTTTCCCTTCACCGGCTCGTCTTTCACGCCGAGGATCGACTCCCACCAAGGTGGCACGTGGCACAGCCCTGTGGGAAAGCCTCGTGGGAAAGCCTCGAGGGACAGCCTCGAGGGAAAGCCACAGATCCCTTGATCCACGTGACAGGAAGCGTGACACTACTGCTGCAGCTCGGGAGGAAAGCGCACGTGCATGCCCCCACTCGAGACGAGGCCTGACTCCCCTGGGGAGACTCAGAGGCACCCCAAGATCCATGGCAACACTGGAGAGGAATCCTCAGGTTCCGGCCCCGACTCCACACAAGGACTGAGGCCCCGGCATGGACGGGAGAGGAATCCCGAGAGGTCCCCTAGCAACTCGCATGGGGACTGGCCTTTCCTGAGGCCACCAGAGCGGGTCCCTGAGGTCCCCGTCGTAACTCGAGAAGACCTGCCGCAACTCGAGGAAATCCAGGAGGTTCTCCCCTCCAGGCGAGATGAGGCCCATTTCCGCTGAGGCGTCTCGAGGCTGATCACACCTCACCTCCGGAACTTCGATAGGCTCCTTCACACCCTTGGTGCAAATCAAGAGGTTCCCCGACATACCCGTCTCCACTCGAGAGGAATCACGAGGGTCCCGCCCACATCCAGAGGAGCCCCGTTTCCACCTCGTAGCTCGAGATGAGGGATCCTTTCCCTGCTTCGTCGGGAAAGAGTTCCCGGCGTTCCCGTCGCATCTCAAGAGGAGGCCCTCTCAACAGGAACGGCGAGAGGAACTCCAGGGTCGTGCCACCATTCCAAGAGTCCCCCAGATGTCTCAGTCCATTCCAGAGGAACCTCTTTTCCCTTCACCGGCTCGTCTTTCACGCCGAGGATCGACTCCCACAAAGGTGGCACGTGGCACAGCCCTGTGGGAAAGCCTCGTGGGAAAGCCTCGAGGGACAGCCTCGAGGGAAAGCCACAGATCCCTTGATCCACGTGACAGGAAGCGTGACACTACTGCTGCAGCTCGGGATGAAAGCGCACGTGCATGCCCCCACTCGAGACGCGGCCTGACTCCCCTGGGGAGACTCAGAAGCACCCCAAGGTCCATGGCAACACTGGAGAGGAATCCTCAGGTTCCGGCCCCGACTCCACACAAGGACTGAGGCCCCGGCATGGACGGGAGAGGAATCCCGAGAGGTCCCCTTGCAACTCGCATGGGGACTGGACTTTCCTGAGGCCACCAGAGCGGGTCCCTGAGGTCCCCGTCGTAACTCGAAAAGACCTGCCGCAACTCGAGAAAATCCAGGAGGTTCTCCCCTCCAGGCGAGATGAGGCCCATTTCCGCTGAGGCTTCTCGAGGCTGATCACACATCACCTCTGGAACTTCGAAAGGCTCCTTCACACCCTTGGTGCAAATCAAGAAGTTTCCCGACATACCCGTCTCAACTCGAGAGGAATCACGAGGGTCCCGCCCACATCCAGAGGAGCCCCGTTTCCGCCTCGTAGCTCGAGATGAGGGATCCTTTCCCTGCTTCGTCGGGAAAGAGTTCCCGGCGTTCCCGTCGCATCTCAAGAGAAGGCCCTCTCAACAGGAACGGCGAGAGGAACTCCAGGGACGTGCCACCATTCCAAGAGTCCCCCAGATGTCTCAGTCCATTCCAGAGGAACCTCTTTTCCCTTCACCGGCTCGTCTTTCACGCCGAGGATCGACTCACACCAAGGTGGCACGTGGCACAGCCCTGTGGGAAAGCCTCGTGGGAAAGCCTCGAGGGACAGCCTCGAGGGAAAGTCGCAGATCCCTTGATCCACGTGACAGGAAGCGTGACACTACTGCTGCAGCTCGGGAGGAAAGCGCACGTGCATGCCCCCACTCGAGACGAGGCCTGACTCCCCTGGGGAGACTCAGAAGCACCCCAAGGTCCATGGCAACACTGGAGAGGAATCCTCAGGTTCCGGCCCCGACTCCACACAAGGACTGAGGCCCCGGCATGGACGAGAGAGGAATCCCGAGAGGTCCCCTAGCAACTCGCATGGGGACTGGCCTTTCCTGAGGCCACCAGAGCGGGTCCCTGAGGTCCCCGTCGTAACTCGAGAAGACCTGCCGCAACTCGAGAAAATCCAGGAGGTTCTCCCCTCCAGGCGAGATGAGGCCCATTTCCGCTGAGGGGTTTCAAGGCTGATCACACCTCCCCTCTGGAACTTCGAAAGGGTCCTTCACACCCTTGGTGCAAATCAAGAAGTTCCCCGACATACCCGTCTCCACTCGAGAGGAATCACGAGGGTCCCGCCCACATCCAGAGGAGCCCCGTTTCCGCCTCGTAGCTCGAGATGAGGGATCCTTTCCCTGCTTCGTCGGGAAAGAGTTCCCGGCGTTCCCGTCGCATCTCAAGAGGAGGCCCTCTCAACAGGAACGGCGAGAGGATCTCCAGGGACGTGCCACCATTCCAAGAGTCCCCCAGATGTCTCAGTCCATTCCAGAGGAACCTCTTTTCCCTTCACCCGCTCGTCTTTCACGCCGAGGATCGACTCACACCAAGGTGGCACGTGGCACAGCCCTGTGGGAAAGCCTCGTGGGAAAGCCTCGAGGGACAGCCTCGAGGGAAAGCCACAGATCCCTTGATCCATGTTACAGGAAGCGTGACACTACTGCTGCAGCTCGGGAGGAAAGCGCACGTGCATGCCCCCACTCGAGACGAGGCCTGACTCCCCTGGGGAGACTCAGAAGCACCCCAAGATCCATGGCAACACTGGAGAGGAAACCGCAGGTTCCGACCCCGACTCCACACAAGGTCTTAGGCCCCGGCATGGACGGGAGAGGAATCCGGAGATGGCCCCTAACAACTCGCATGGGGACTGGCTTCTCCTGAGGCCACCAGAGAGGGTCCCTGAGGTCCCCGTCGTAACTCGAGAAGACCTGCCGCAACTCGAGAAAATCCAGGAGGTTCTCCCCTCCAGGCGAGATGAGGCCCATTTCCGCTGAGGCGTCTCGAGTCTGATCACACCTCCCCTCTCGAACTTCGAAAGGCTCCTTCACACCCTTGGTGCAAATCAAGAATTTCCCCGACCTAGCCGTCTCCACTCGAGAGTAATCACGAGGGTCCCGCCCACATCCAGAGGAGCCCCGTTTCCGCCTCGTAGCTCGAGATGAGGGATCCTTTCCCTGCTTCTTCGGGAAAGAGTTCCCGGCGTTCCCGTCGCATCTCAAGAGGAGGCCCTCTCAACAGGAACGGCGAGAGGAACTCCAGGGTCGTGCCACCATTCCAAGAGTCCCCCAGATGTCTCAGTCCATTCCAGAGGAACCTCTTTTCCCTTCACCGGCTCGTCTTTCACGCCGAGGATCGACTCCCACCAAGGTGGCACGTGGCACAGCCCTGTGGGAAAGCCTCGTGGGAAAGCCTCGAGGGACAGCCTCGAGGGAAAGACACAGATCCCTTGATCCACGTGACAGGAAGCGTGACACTACTGCTGCAGCTCGGGAGGAAAGCGCACGTGCATGCCCCCACTCGAGACGAGGCCTGACTCCCCTGGGGAGACTCAGAAGCACCCCAAGATCCATGGCAACACTGGAGAGGAATCCTCAGGTTCCGGCCCCGACTCCACACAAGGACTGAGGCCCCAGCATGGACGAGAGAGTAATCCCGAGAGGTCCCCTAGCAACTCGCATGGGGACTGGCCTTTCCTGAGGCCACCAGAGCGGGTCCCTGAGGTCCCCGTCGTAACTCGAGAAGACCTGCCGCAACTCGAGAAAATCCAGGAGGTTCTCCCCTCCAGGCGAGATGAGGCCCATTTCCGCTGATGCGTCTCGAGGCTGATCACACCTCACCTCTGGAACTTCGAAAGTGTCCCTCACACCCTAGGTGCAAATCAAGAAGTTCCCCGACATACCCGTCTCCACTCGAGAGGAATCACGAGGGTCCCGCCCACATCCAGAGGATCCCCGTTTCCGCCTCGTAGCTCGAGATGAGGGATCCTTTCCCTGCTTCGTCGGGAAAGAGTTCCCGGCGTTCCCGTCGCATCTCAAGAGGAGGCCCTCTCAACAGGAACGGCGAGAGGAACTCCAGGGACGTGCCACCATTCCAAGAGTCCCCCAGATGTCTCAGTCCATTCCAGAGGAACCTCTTTTCCCTTCACCGGCTCGTCTTTCACGCCGAGGATCGACTCCCACCAAGGTGGCACGTGGCACAGCCCTGTGGGAAAGCCTCGTGGGAAAGCCTCGAGGGACAGCCTCGAGGGAAAGCCACAGATCCCTTGATCCACGTGACAGGAAGCGTGACACTACTGCTGCAGCTCGGGAGGAAAGCGCACGTGCATGCCCCCACTCGAGACGAGGCCTGACTCCCCTGGGGAGACTCAGAAGCACCCCAAGATCCATGGCAACACTGGAGAGGAATCCTCAGGTTCCGGCCCCGACTCCACACAAGGACTGAGGCCCCAGCATGGACGAGAGAGTAATCCCGAGAGGTCCCCTAGCAACTCGCATGGGGACTGGCCTTTCCTGAGGACACCAGAGCGGGTCCCTGAGGTCCCCGTCATAACTCGAGAAGACCTGCCGCAACTCGAGAAAATCCAGGAGGTTCTCCCCTCCAGGCGAGATGAGACCCATTTCCGCTGAGGCGTCTCGAGGCTGATCACACCTCACCTCTGGAACTTCGAAAGGGTCCTTCACACCCTAGGTGCAAATCAAGAAGTTCCCCGACATACCCGTCTCCACTCGAGAGGAATCACGAGGGTCCCGCCCACATCCAGAGGAGCCCCGTTTCCGCCTCGTAGCTCGAGATGAGGGATCCTTTGCCTGCTTCGTCGGGAAAGAGTTCCCGGCGTTCCCGTCGCATCTCAAGAGGAGGCCCTCTCAACAGGAACGGCGAGAGGAACTCCAGGGTCGTGCCACCATTCCAAGAGTCCCCAAGATGTCTCAGTCCATACAAGAGGAACCTCTTTTCCCTTCACCGGCTCGTCTTTCACGCCGAGGATCGACTCCCACCAAGGTGGCACGTGGCACAGCCCTGTGGGAAAGCCTCGTGGGAAAGCCTCGAGGGAGAGCCTCGAGGGAATGCCACAGATCCCTAGATCCATGGGACAGGAAGCGTGACACTACTCCTGCAGCTCGGAGGAAAGCGCACGTGCATGCCCCCACTCGAGACGAGGCCTGACTCCCCTGGGGAGACTCAGAAGCACCCCAAGGTCCATGGCAACACTGGAGAGGAATCCTCAGGTTCCGGCCCCGACTCCACACAAGGACTGAGGCCCCGGCATGGACGGGAGAGGAATCCCGAGAGGTCCCCTAGCAACTCGCATGGGGACTGGCCTTTCCTGAGGCCACCAGAGCGGGTCCCTGAGGTCCCCGTCGTAACTCGAGAAGACCTGCCGCAACTCGAGAAAATCCAGGAGGTTCTCCCCTCCAGGCGAGATGAGGCCCATTTCCGCTGAGGGGTTTCAAGACTGATCACACCTCCCCTCTGGAACTTCGAAAGGCTCCTTCACACCCTTGGTGCAAATCAAGAATTTCCCCGACCTAGCCGTGTCCACTCGAGAGGAATCACGAGGGTCCCGCCCACATCCAGAGGAGCCCCGTTTCCGCCTCGTAGATCGAGATGAGGGATCCTTTCCCTGCTTCTTAGGGAAAGAGTTCCCGGCGTTCCCGTCGCATCTCAAGAGGAGGCCCTCTCAACAGGAACGGCGAGAGGAACTCCAGGGTCGTGCCACCATTCCAAGAGTCCCCCAGATGTCTCAGTCCATTCCAGAGGAACCTCTTTTCCCTTCACCGGCTCGTCTTTCACGCCGAGGATCGACTCCCACCAAGGTGGCACGTGGCACAGCCCTGTGGGAAAGCCTCGTGGGAAAGCCTCGAGGGACAGCCTCGAGGGAAAGCCACAGATCCCTTGATCCACGTGACAGGAAGCGTGACACTACTGCTGCAGCTCGGGAGGAAAGCTCACGTGCATGCCCCCACTCGAGACGCGACCTGACTCCCCTGGGGAGACTCAGAAGCACCCCAAGATCCATGGCAACACTGGAGAGGAATCCTCAGGTTCCGGCCCCGACTCCACACAAGGACTGAGGCCCCGGCATGGACGGGAGAGGAATCCCGAGAGGTCCCCTTGCAACTCGCATGGGGACTGGACTTTCCTGAGGCCACCAGAGCGGGTCCCTGAGGTCCCCGTCGTAACTCGAGAAGACCTGCCGCAACTCGAGAAAATCCAGGAGGTTCTCCCCTCCAGGCGAGATGAGGCCCATTTCCGCTGAGGCGTCTCGAGTCTGATCACACCTCACCTCTGTAACTTCGAAAGGCTCCTTCACACCCTTGGTGCAAATCAAGAATTTCCCCGACCTAGCCGTCTCCACTCGAGAGGAATCACGAGGGTCCCGCCCACATCCAGAGGAGCCCCGTTTCCGCCTCGTAGCTCGAGATGAGGGATCCTTTCCCTGCTTCTTCGGGAAAGAGTTCCCGGCGTTCCCGTCGCATCTCAAGAGGAGGCCCTCTCAACAGGAACGGCGAGAGGAACTCCAGGGTCGTGCCACCATTCCAAGAGTCCCCCAGATGTCTCAGTCCATTCCAGAGGAACCTCTTTTCCCTTCACCGTCTCGTCTTTCACGCCGAGGATCGACTCCCACCAAGGTGGCACGTGGCACAGCCCTGTGGGAAAGCCTCGTGGGAAAGCCTCGAGGGACAGCCTCGAGGGAAAGCCACAGATCCCTTGATCCACGTGACAGGAAGCGTCACACTACTGCTGCAGCTCGGGAGGAAAGCGCACGTGCATGCCCCCACTCGAGACGAGGCCTGACTCCCCTGGGGAGACTCAGAAGCACCCCAAGGTCCATGGCAACACTGGAGAGGAATCCTCAGGTTCCGGCCCCGACTCCACACAAGGACTGAGGCCCCGGCATGGACGAGAGAGGAATCCCGAGAGGTCCCCTAGCAACTCGCATGGGGACTGGCCTTTCCTGAGGCCACCAGAGCGGGTCCCTGAGGTCCCCGTCGTAACTCGAGAAGACCTGCCGCAACTCGAGAAAATCCAGGAGGTTCTCCCCTCCAGGCGAGATGAGGCCCATTTCCGCTGAGGGGTTTCAAGACTGATCACACCTCCCCTCTGGAACTTCGAAAGGGTCCTTCACACCCTTGGTGCAAATCAAGAAGTTCCCCGACCTAGCCGTCTCCACTCGAGAGGAATCACGAGGGTCCCGCCCACATCCAGAGGAGCCCCGTTTCCGCCTCGTAGCTCGAGATGAGGGATCCTTTCCCTGCTTCGTCGGGAAAGAGTTCCCGGCGTTCCCGTCGCATCTCAAGAGGAGGCCCTCTCAACAGGAACGGGGAGAGGATCTCCAGGGACGTGCCACCATTCCAAGAGTCCCCCAGATGTCTCAGTCCATTCCAGAGGAAACTCTTTTCCCTTCACGCGCTCGTCTTTCACGCCGAGGATCGACTCACACCAAGGTGGCACGTGGCACAGCCCTGTGGGAAAGCCTCGTGGGAAAGCCTCGAGGGACAGCCTCGAGGGAAAGCCACAGATCCCTTGATCCA
Organism: Budorcas taxicolor; assembly: GCF_023091745.1. Taxonomy (NCBI): domain Eukaryota; kingdom Metazoa; phylum Chordata; class Mammalia; order Artiodactyla; family Bovidae; genus Budorcas; species Budorcas taxicolor. Next base: position 669,806 of record NW_026292123.1, on the reverse strand, counting down.
CGTTACAGGAAGCGTGACACTACTGCTGCAGCTCGGGAGGAAAGTGCACGTGCATGCCCCCACTCGAGACGAGGCCTGACTCCCCTGGGGAGACTCAGAAGCACCCCAAGATCCATGGCAACACTGGAGAGGAAACCGCAGGTTCCGACCCCGACTCCACACAAGGTCTTAGGCCCCGACATGGACGGGAGAGGAATCCGGAGATGGCCCCTAACAACTCGCATGGGGACTGGCTTCTCCTGAGGCCACCAGAGAGGGTCCCTGAGGTCCCCGTCGTAACTCGAGAAGACCTGCCGCAACTCGAGAAAATCCAGGAGGTCCTCCCCTCCAGGCGAGATGAGGCGCATTTCCACTGAGGCGTCTCGAGTCTGATCACACCTCCCCTCTCGAACTTCGAAAGGCTCCTTCACACCCTTGGTGCAAATCAAGAATTTCCCCGACCTAGCCGTCTCCACTCGAGAGTAATCACGAGGGTCCCGCCCACATCCAGAGGAGCCCCGTTTCCGCCTCGTAGCTCGAGATGAGGGATCCTTTCCCTGCTTCTTCGGGAAAGAGTTCCCGGCGTTCCCGTCGCATCTCAAGAGGAGGCCCTCTCAACAGGAACGGCGAGAGGAACTCCAGGGTCGTGCCACCATTCCAAGAGTCCCCCAGATGTCTCAGTCCATTCCAGAGGAACCTCTTTTCCCTTCACCGGCTCGTCTTTCACGCCGAGGATCGACTCCCACCAAGGTGGCACGTGGCACAGCCCTGTGGGAAAGCCTCGTGGGAAAGCCTCGAGGGACAGCCTCGAGGGAAAGACACAGATCCCTTGATCCACGTGACAGGAAGCGTGACACTACTGCTGCAGCTCGGGAGGAAAGCGCACGTGCATGCCCCCACTCGAGACGAGGCCTGACTCCCCTGGGGAGACTCAGAAGCACCCCAAGATCCATGGCAACACTGGAGAGGAATCCTCAGGTTCCGGCCCCGACTCCACACAAGGACTGAGGCCCCAGCATGGACGAGAGAGTAATCCCGAGAGGTCCCCTAGCAACTCGCATGGGGACTGGCCTTTCCTGAGGCCACCAGAGCGGGTCCCTGAGGTCCCCGTCGTAACTCGAGAAGACCTGCCGCAACTCGAGAAAATCCAGGAGGTTCTCCCCTCCAGGCGAGATGAGGCCCATTTCCGCTGATGCGTCTCGAGGCTGATCACACCTCACCTCTGGAACTTCGAAAGTGTCCCTCACACCCTAGGTGCAAATCAAGAAGTTCCCCGACATACCCGTCTCCACTCGAGAGGAATCACGAGGGTCCCGCCCACATCCAGAGGATCCCCGTTTCCGCCTCGTAGCTCGAGATGAGGGATCCTTTCCCTGCTTCGTCGGGAAAGAGTTCCCGGCGTTCCCGTCGCATCTCAAGAGGAGGCCCTCTCAACAGGAACGGCGAGAGGAACTCCAGGGACGTGCCACCATTCCAAGAGTCCCCCAGATGTCTCAGTCCATTCCAGAGGAACCTCTTTTCCCTTCACCGGCTCGTCTTTCACGCCGAGGATCGACTCCCACCAAGGTGGCACGTGGCACAGCCCTGTGGGAAAGCCTCGTGGGAAAGCCTCGAGGGACAGCCTCGAGGGAAAGCCACAGATCCCTTGATCCACGTGACAGGAAGCGTGACACTACTGCTGCAGCTCGGGAGGAAAGCGCACGTGCATGCCCCCACTCGAGACGAGGCCTGACTCCCCTGGGGAGACTCAGAAGCACCCCAAGATCCATGGCAACACTGGAGAGGAATCCTCAGGTTCCGGCCCCGACTCCACACAAGGACTGAGGCCCCAGCATGGACGAGAGAGGAATCCCGAGAGGTCCCCTAGCAACTCGCATGGGGACTGGCCTTTCCTGAGGACACCAGAGCGGGTCCCTGAGGTCCCCGTCATAACTCGAGAAGACCTGCCGCAACTCGAGAAAATCCAGGAGGTTCTCCCCTCCAGGCGAGATGAGACCCATTTCCGCTGAGGCGTCTCGAGGCTGATCACACCTCACCTCTGGAACTTCGAAAGGGTCCTTCACACCCTAGGTGCAAATCAAGAAGTTCCCCGACATACCCGTCTCCACTCGAGAGGAATCACGAGGGTCCCGCCCACATCCAGAGGAGCCCCGTTTCCGCCTCGTAGCTCGAGATGAGGGATCCTTTGCCTGCTTCGTCGGGAAAGAGTTCCCGGCGTTCCCGTCGCATCTCAAGAGGAGGCCCTCTCAACAGGAACGGCGAGAGGAACTCCAGGGTCGTGCCACCATTCCAAGAGTCCCCAAGATGTCTCAGTCCATACAAGAGGAACCTCTTTTCCCTTCACCGGCTCGTCTTTCACGCCGAGGATCGACTCCCACCAAGGTGGCACGTGGCACAGCCCTGTGGGAAAGCCTCGTGGGAAAGCCTCGAGGGAGAGCCTCGAGGGAATGCCACAGATCCCTAGATCCATGGGACAGGAAGCGTGACACTACTCCTGCAGCTCGGAGGAAAGCGCACGTGCATGCCCCCACTCGAGACGAGGCCTGACTCCCCTGGGGAGACTCAGAAGCACCCCAAGGTCCATGGCAACACTGGAGAGGAATCCTCAGGTTCCGGCCCCGACTCCACACAAGGACTGAGGCCCCGGCATGGACGGGAGAGGAATCCCGAGAGGTCCCCTAGCAACTCGCATGGGGACTGGCCTTTCCTGAGGCCACCAGAGCGGGTCCCTGAGGTCCCCGTCGTAACTCGAGAAGACCTGCCGCAACTCGAGAAAATCCAGGAGGTTCTCCCCTCCAGGCGAGATGAGGCCCATTTCCGCTGAGGCGTCTCGAGGCTGATCACACCTCCCCTCTGGAACTTCGAAAGGCTCCTTCACACCCTTGGTGCAAATCAAGAATTTCCCCGACCTAGCCGTGTCCACTCGAGAGGAATCACGAGGGTCCCGCCCACATCCAGAGGAGCCCCGTTTCCGCCTCGTAGATCGAGATGAGGGATCCTTTCCCTGCTTCTTAGGGAAAGAGTTCCCGGCGTTCCCGTCGCATCTCAAGAGGAGGCCCTCTCAACAGGAACGGCGAGAGGAACTCCAGGGTCGTGCCACCATTCCAAGAGTCCCCCAGATGTCTCAGTCCATTCCAGAGGAACCTCTTTTCCCTTCACCGGCTCGTCTTTCACGCCGAGGATCGACTCCCACCAAGGTGGCACGTGGCACAGCCCTGTGGGAAAGCCTCGTGGGAAAGCCTCGAGGGACAGCCTCGAGGGAAAGACACAGATCCCTTGATCCACGTGACAGGAAGCGTGACACTACTGCTGCAGCTCGGGAGGAAAGCGCACGTGCATGCCCCCACTCGAGACGAGGCCTGACTCCCCTGGGGAGACTCAGAAGCACCCCAAGATCCATGGCAACACTGGAGAGGAATCCTCAGGTTCCGGCCCCGACTCCACACAAGGACTGAGGCCCCAGCATGGACGAGAGAGTAATCCCGAGAGGTCCCCTAGCAACTCGCATGGGGACTGGCCTTTCCTGAGGCCACCAGAGCGGGTCCCTGAGGTCCCCGTCGTAACTCGAGAAGACCTGCCGCAACTCGAGAAAATCCAGGAGGTTCTCCCCTCCAGGCGAGATGAGGCCCATTTCCGCTGAGGCGTCTCGAGTCTGATCACACCTCACCTCTGTAACTTCGAAAGGCTCCTTCACACCCTTGGTGCAAATCAAGAATTTCCCCGACCTAGCCGTCTCCACTCGAGAGGAATCACGAGGGTCCCGCCCACATCCAGAGGAGCCCCGTTTCCGCCTCGTAGCTCGAGATGAGGGATCCTTTCCCTGCTTCTTCGGGAAAGAGTTCCCGGCGTTCCCGTCGCATCTCAAGAGGAGGCCCTCTCAACAGGAACGGCGAGAGGAACTCCAGGGTCGTGCCACCATTCCAAGAGTCCCCCAGATGTCTCAGTCCATTCCAGAGGAACCTCTTTTCCCTTCACCGTCTCGTCTTTCACGCCGAGGATCGACTCCCACCAAGGTGGCACGTGGCACAGCCCTGTGGGAAAGCCTCGTGGGAAAGCCTCGAGGGACAGCCTCGAGGGAAAGCCACAGATCCCTTGATCCACGTGACAGGAAGCGTCACACTACTGCTGCAGCTCGGGAGGAAAGCGCACGTGCATGCCCCCACTCGAGACGAGGCCTGACTCCCCTGGGGAGACTCAGAAGCACCCCAAGGTCCATGGCAACACTGGAGAGGAATCCTCAGGTTCCGGCCCCGACTCCACACAAGGACTGAGGCCCCGGCATGGACGAGAGAGGAATCCCGAGAGGTCCCCTAGCAACTCGCATGGGGACTGGCCTTTCCTGAGGCCACCAGAGCGGGTCCCTGAGGTCCCCGTCGTAACTCGAGAAGACCTGCCGCAACTCGAGAAAATCCAGGAGGTTCTCCCCTCCAGGCGAGATGAGGCCCATTTCCGCTGAGGGGTTTCAAGACTGATCACACCTCCCCTCTGGAACTTCGAAAGGGTCCTTCACACCCTTGGTGCAAATCAAGAAGTTCCCCGACCTAGCCGTCTCCACTCGAGAGGAATCACGAGGGTCCCGCCCACATCCAGAGGAGCCCCGTTTCCGCCTCGTAGCTCGAGATGAGGGATCCTTTCCCTGCTTCGTCGGGAAAGAGTTCCCGGCGTTCCCGTCGCATCTCAAGAGGAGGCCCTCTCAACAGGAACGGCGAGAGGATCTCCAGGGACGTGCCACCATTCCAAGAGTCCCCCAGATGTCTCAGTCCATTCCAGAGGAAACTCTTTTCCCTTCACGCGCTCGTCTTTCACGCCGAGGATCGACTCACACCAAGGTGGCACGTGGCACAGCCCTGTGGGAAAGCCTCGTGGGAAAGCCTCGAGGGACAGCCTCGAGGGAAAGCCACAGATCCCTTGATCCACGTAACAGGAAGCGTGACACTACTGCTGCAGCTCGGGAGGAAAGTGCACGTGCATGCCCCCACTCGAGACGAGGCCTGACTCCCCTGGGGAGACTCAGAAGCACCCCAAGATCCATGGCAACACTGGAGAGGAAACCGCAGGTTCCGACCCCGACTCCACACAAGGTCTTAGGCCCCGACATGGACGGGAGAGGAATCCGGAGATGGCCCCTAACAACTCGCATGGGGACTGGCTTCTCCTGAGGCCACCAGAGAGGGTCCCTGAGGTCCCCGTCGTAACTCGAGAAGACCTGCCGCAACTCGAGAAAATCCAGGAGGTCCTCCCCTCCAGGCGAGATGAGGCGCATTTCCACTGAGGCGTCTCGAGGCTGATCACACCTCACCTCTGGAACTTCGAAAGGGTCCTTCACACCCTTGGTGCAATTCAAGAAGTTCCCCGACATACCCGTCTCCCCTCTAGAGGAAACACGAGGGTGCCGCCCACATCCAGAGGAGCCCCGTTTCTGCCTCATAGCTCGAGATGAGGGATCCTTTCCCTGCTTCGTCGGGAAAGAGTTCCCAGCGTTCACGTCGCATCTCAAGAGGAGGCCCTCTCAACAGGAACGGAGAGAGGAACTCCAGGGTCGTGCCACCATTCCAAGAGTCCCCCAGATGTCTCAGTCCATTCCAGAGGAACCTCTTTTCCCTTCACCGGCTCATCTTTCACGCCGAGGATCGACTCACACCAAGGTGGCACGTGGCACAGCCCTGTGGGAAAGCCTCGTGGGAAAGCCTCGAGGGAGAGCCTCGAGGGAATGCCACAGATCCCTAGATCCATGGGACAGGAAGCGTGACACTACTCCTGCAGCTCGGAGGAAAGCGCACGTGCATGCCCCCACTCGAGACGAGGCCTGACTCCCCTGGGGAGACTCAGAAGCACCCCAAGGTCCATGGCAACACTGGAGAGGAATCCTCAGGTTCCGGCCCCGACTCCACACAAGGACTGAGGCCCCGGCATGGACGGGAGAGGAATCCCGAGAGGTCCCCTAGCAACTCGCATGGGGACTGGCCTTTCTTGAGGCCACCAGAGCGGGTCCCTGAGGTCCCCGTCGTAACTCGAGAAGACCTGCCGCAACTCGAGAAAATCCAGGAGGTTCTCCCCTCCAGGCGAGATGAGGCCCATTTCCGCTGAGGCGTCTCGAGTCTGATCACACCTCCCCTCTGGAACTTCGAAAGGCTCCTTCACACCCTTGGTGCAAATCAAGAATTTCCCCGACCTAGCCGTCTCCACTCGAGAGTAATCACGAGGGTCCCGCCCACATCCAGAGGAGCCCCGTTTCCGCCTCGTAGCTCGAGATGAGGGATCCTTTCCCTGCTTCGTCGGGAAAGAGTTCCCGGCGTTCCCGTCGCATCTCAAGAGAAGGCCCTCTCAACAGGAACGGCGAGAGGAACTCCAGGGACGTGCCACCATTCCAAGAGTCCCCCAGATGTCTCAGTCCATTCCAGAGGAACCTCTTTTCCCTTCACCCGCTCGTCTTTCACGCCGAGGATCGACTCACACCAAGGTGGCACGTGGCACAGCCCTGTGGGAAAGCCTCGTGGGAAAGCCTCGAGGGACAGCCTCGAGGGAAAGCCACAGATCCCTTGATCCACGTGACAGGAAGCGTGACACTACTGCTGCAGCTCGGGAGGAAAGCGCACGTGCATGCCCCCACTCGAGACGAGGCCTGACTCCCCTGGGGAGACTCAGAAGCACCCCAAGATCCATGGCAACACTGGAGAGGAAACCGCAGGTTCCGACCCCGACTCCACACAAGGTCTTAGGCCCCGGCATGGACGGGAGAGGAATCCGGAGATGGCCCCTAACAACTCGCATGGGGACTGGCTTCTCCTGAGGCCACCAGAGAGGGTCCCTGAGGTCCCCGTCGTAACTCGAGAAGACCTGCCGCAACTCGAGAAAATCCAGGAGGTCCTCCCCTCCAGGCGAGATGAGGCGCATTTCCGCTGAGGCGTCTCGAGGCTGATCACACCTCACCTCTGGAACTTCGAAAGGGTCCTTCACACCCTTGGTGCAATTCAAGAAGTTCCCCGACATACCCGTCTCCCCTCGAGAGGAAACACGAGGGTGCCGCCCACATCCAGAGGAGCCCCGTTTCTGCTTCATAGCTCGAGATGAGGGATCCTTTCCCTGCTTCGTCGGGAAAGAGTTCCCAGCGTTCACGTCGCATCTCAAGAGGAGGCCCTCTCAACAGGAACGGAGAGAGGAACTCCAGGGTCGTGCCACCATTCCAAGAGTCCCCCAGATGTCTCAGTCCATTCCAGAGGAACCTCTTTTCCCTTCACCGGCTCATCTTTCACGCCGAGGATCGAATCACACCAAGGTGGCACGTGGCACAGCCCTGTGGGAAAGCCTCGTGGGAAAGCCTCGAGGGAGAGCCTCGAGGGAATGCCACAGATCCCTAGATCCATGGGACAGGAAGCGTGACACTACTCCTGCAGCTCGGAGGAAAGCGCACGTGCATGCCCCCACTCGAGACGAGGCCTGACTCCCCTGGGGAGACTCAGAAGCACCCCAAGGTCCATGGCAACACTGGAGAGGAATCCTCAGGTTCCGGCCCCGACTCCACACAAGGACTGAGGCCCCGGCATGGACGGGAGAGGAATCCCGAGAGGTCCCCTAGCAACTCGCATGGGGACTGGCCTTTCCTGAGGCCACCAGAGCGGGTCCCTGAGGTCCCCGTCGTAACTCGAGAAGACCTGCCGCAACTCGAGAAAATCCAGGAGGTTCTCCCCTCCAGGCGAGATGAGGCCCATTTCCGCTGAGGCGTCTCGAGGCTGATCACACCTCACCTCTGGAACTTCGAAAGGCTCCTTCACACCCTTGGTGCAAATCAAGAATTTCCCCGACCTAGCCGTCTCCACTCGAGAGGAATCACGAGGGTCCCGCCCACATCCAGAGGAGCCCCGTTTCCGCCTCGTAGATCGAGATGAGGGATCCTTTCCCTGCTTCTTCGGGAAAGAGTTCCCGGCGTTCCCGTCGCATCTCAAGAGGAGGCCCTCTCAACAGGAACGGCGAGAGGAACTCCAGGGTCGTGCCACCATTCCAAGAGTCCCCCAGATGTCTCAGTCCATTCCAGAGGAACCTCTTTTCCCTTCACCGGCTCGTCTTTCACGCCGAGGATCGACTCCCACCAAGGTGGCACGTGGCACAGCCCTGTGGGAAAGCCTCGTGAGAAAGCCTCGAGGGACAGCCTCGAGGGAAAGCCACAGATCCCTTGATCCACGTGACAGGAAGCGTGACACTACTGCTGCAGCTCGGGAGGAAAGCGCACGTGCATGCCCCCACTCGAGACGAGGCCTGACTCCCCTGGGGAGACTCAGAAGCACCCCAAGGTCCATGGCAACACTGGAGAGGAATCCTCAGGTTCCGGCCCCGACTCCACACAAGGACTGAGGCCCCGGCATGGACGGGAGAGGAATCCCGAGAGGTCCCCTTGCAACTCGCATGGGGACTGGACTTTCCTGAGGCCACCAGAGCGGGTCCCTGAGGTCCCCGTCGTAACTCGAGAAGACCTGCCGCAACTCGAGAAAATCCAGGAGGTTCTCCCCTCCAGGCGAGATGAGGCCCATTTCCGCTGAGGCGTCTCGAGTCTGATCACACCTCACCTCTGTAACTTCGAAAGGCTCCTTCACACCCTTGGTGCAAATCAAGAATTTCCCCGACCTAGCCGTCTCCACTCGAGAGGAATCACGAGGGTCCCGCCCACATCCAGAGGAGCCCCGTTTCCGCCTCGTAGCTCGAGATGAGGGATCCTTTCCCTGCTTCTTCGGGAAAGAGTTCCCGGCGTTCCCGTCGCATCTCAAGAGGAGGCCCTCTCAACAGGAACGGCGAGAGGAACTCCAGGGTCGTGCCACCATTCCAAGAGTCCCCCAGATGTCTCAGTCCATTCCAGAGGAACCTCTTTTCCCTTCACCGTCTCGTCTTTCACGCCGAGGATCGACTCCCACCAAGGTGGCACGTGGCACAGCCCTGTGGGAAAGCCTCGTGGGAAAGCCTCGAGGGACAGCCTCGAGGGAAAGCCACAGATCCCTTGATCCACGTGACAGGAAGCGTCACACTACTGCTGCAGCTCGGGAGGAAAGCGCACGTGCATGCCCCCACTCGAGACGAGGCCTGACTCCCCTGGGGAGACTCAGAAGCACCCCAAGATCCATGGCAACACTGGAGAGGAAACCGCAGGTTCCGACCCCGACTCCACACAAGGTCTTAGGCCCCGGCATGGACGGGAGAGGAATCCGGAGATGGCCCCTAACAACTCGCATGGGGACTGGCTTCTCCTGAGGCCACCAGAGAGGGTCCCTGAGGTCCCCGTCGTAACTCGAGAAGACCTGCCGCAACTCGAGAAAATCCAGGAGGTCCTCCCCTCCAGGCGAGATGAGGCGCATTTCCGCTGAGGCGTCTCGAGGCTGATCACACCTCACCTCTGGAACTTCGAAAGGGTCCTTCACACCCTTGGTGCAATTCAAGAAGTTCCCCGACATACCCGTCTCCCCTCGAGAGGAAACACGAGGGTGCCGCCCACATCCAGAGGAGCCCCGTTTCTGCTTCATAGCTCGAGATGAGGGATCCTTTCCCTGCTTCGTCGGGAAAGAGTTCCCAGCGTTCACGTCGCATCTCAAGAGGAGGCCCTCTCAACAGGAACGGAGAGAGGAACTCCAGGGTCGTGCCACCATTCCAAGAGTCCCCCAGATGTCTCAGTCCATTCCAGAGGAACCTCTTTTCCCTTCACCGGCTCATCTTTCACGCCGAGGATCGAATCACACCAAGGTGGCACGTGGCACAGCCCTGTGGGAAAGCCTCGTGGGAAAGCCTCGAGGGAGAGCCTCGAGGGAATGCCACAGATCCCTAGATCCATGGGACAGGAAGCGTGACACTACTCCTGCAGCTCGGAGGAAAGCGCACGTGCATGCCCCCACTCGAGACGAGGCCTGACTCCCCTGGGGAGACTCAGAAGCACCCCAAGGTCCATGGCAACACTGGAGAGGAATCCTCAGGTTCCGGCCCCGACTCCACACAAGGACTGAGGCCCCGGCATGGACGGGAGAGGAATCCCGAGAGGTCCCCTAGCAACTCGCATGGGGACTGGCCTTTCCTGAGGCCACCAGAGCGGGTCCCTGAGGTCCCCGTCGTAACTCGAGAAGACCTGCCGCAACTCGAGAAAATCCAGGAGGTTCTCCCCTCCAGGCGAGATGAGGCCCATTTCCGCTGAGGCGTCTCGAGGCTGATCACACCTCACCTCTGGAACTTCGAAAGGCTCCTTCACACCCTTGGTGCAAATCAAGAATTTCCCCGACCTAGCCGTCTCCACTCGAGAGGAATCACGAGGGTCCCGCCCACATCCAGAGGAGCCCCGTTTCCGCCTCGTAGATCGAGATGAGGGATCCTTTCCCTGCTTCTTCGGGAAAGAGTTCCCGGCGTTCCCGTCGCATCTCAAGAGGAGGCCCTCTCAACAGGAACGGCGAGAGGAACTCCAGGGTCGTGCCACCATTCCAAGAGTCCCCCAGATGTCTCAGTCCATTCCAGAGGAACCTCTTTTCCCTTCACCGGCTCGTCTTTCACGCCGAGGATCGACTCCCACCAAGGTGGCACGTGGCACAGCCCTGTGGGAAAGCCTCGTGAGAAAGCCTCGAGGGACAGCCTCGAGGGAAAGCCACAGATCCCTTGATCCACGTGACAGGAAGCGTGACACTACTGCTGCAGCTCGGGAGGAAAGCGCACGTGCATGCCCCCACTCGAGACGAGGCCTGACTCCCCTGGGGAGACTCAGAAGCACCCCAAGGTCCATGGCAACACTGGAGAGGAATCCTCAGGTTCCGGCCCCGACTCCACACAAGGACTGAGGCCCCGGCATGGACGGGAGAGGAATCCCGAGAGGTCCCCTTGCAACTCGCATGGGGACTGGACTTTCCTGAGGCCACCAGAGCGGGTCCCTGAGGTCCCCGTCGTAACTCGAGAAGACCTGCCGCAACTCGAGAAAATCCAGGAGGTTCTCCCCTCCAGGCGAGATGAGGCCCATTTCCGCTGAGGCGTCTCGAGTCTGATCACACCTCACCTCTGTAACTTCGAAAGGCTCCTTCACACCCTTGGTGCAAATCAAGAATTTCCCCGACCTAGCCGTCTCCACTCGAGAGGAATCACGAGGGTCCCGCCCACATCCAGAGGAGCCCCGTTTCCGCCTCGTAGCTCGAGATGAGGGATCCTTTCCCTGCTTCTTCGGGAAAGAGTTCCCGGCGTTCCCGTCGCATCTCAAGAGGAGGCCCTCTCAACAGGAACGGCGAGAGGAACTCCAGGGTCGTGCCACCATTCCAAGAGTCCCCCAGATGTCTCAGTCCATTCCAGAGGAACCTCTTTTCCCTTCACCGTCTCGTCTTTCACGCCGAGGATCGACTCCCACCAAGGTGGCACGTGGCACAGCCCTGTGGGAAAGCCTCGTGGGAAAGCCTCGAGGGACAGCCTCGAGGGAAAGCCACAGATCCCTTGATCCACGTGACAGGAAGCGTCACACTACTGCTGCAGCTCGGGAGGAAAGCGCACGTGCATGCCCCCACTCGAGACGAGGCCTGACTCCCCTGGGGAGACTCAGAAGCACCCCAAGGTCCATGGCAACACTGGAGAGGAATCCTCAGGTTCCGGCCCCGACTCCACACAAGGACTGAGGCCCCGGCATGGACGAGAGAGGAATCCCGAGAGGTCCCCTAGCAACTCGCATGGGGACTGGCCTTTCCTGAGGCCACCAGAGCGGGTCCCTGAGGTCCCCGTCGTAACTCGAGAAGACCTGCCGCAACTCGAGAAAATCCAGGAGGTTCTCCCCTCCAGGCGAGATGAGGCCCATTTCCGCTGAGGGGTTTCAAGGCTGATCACACCTCCCCTCTGGAACTTCGAAAGGGTCCTTCACACCCTTGGTGCAAATCAAGAAGTTCCCCGACCTAGCCGTCTCCACTCGAGAGGAATCACGAGGGTCCCGCCCACATCCAGAGGAGCCCCGTTTCCGCCTCGTAGCTCGAGATGAGGGATCCTTTCCCTGCTTCGTCGGGAAAGAGTTCCCGGCGTTCCCGTCGCATCTCAAGAGGAGGCCCTCTCAACAGGAACGGCGAGAGGATCTCCAGGGACGTGCCACCATTCCAAGAGTCCCCCAGATGTCTCAGTCCATTCCAGAGGAAACTCTTTTCCCTTCACGCGCTCGTCTTTCACGCCGAGGATCGACTCACACCAAGGTGGCACGTGGCACAGCCCTGTGGGAAAGCCTCGTGGGAAAGCCTCGAGGGACAGCCTCGAGGGAAAGCCACAGATCCCTTGATCCACGTTACAGGAAGCGTGACACTACTGCTGCAGCTCGGGAGGAAAGCGCACGTGCATGCCCCCACTCGAGACGAGGCCTGACTCCCCTGGGGAGACTCAGAAGCACCCCAAGATCCATGGCAACACTGGAGAGGAAACCGCAGGTTCCGACCCCGACTCCACACAAGGTCTTAGGCCCCGGCATGGACGGGAGAGGAATCCGGAGATGGCCCCTAACAACTCGCATGGGGACTGGCTTCTCCTGAGGCCACCAGAGAGGGTCCCTGAGGTCCCCGTCGTAACTCGAGAAGACCTGCCGCAACTCGAGAAAATCCAGGAGGTTCTCCCCTCCAGGCGAGATGAGGCCCATTTCCGCTGAGGCGTCTCGAGTCTGATCACACCTCACCTCTGTAACTTCGAAAGGCTCCTTCACACCCTTGGTGCAAATCAAGAATTTCCCCGACCTAGCCGTCTCCACTCGAGAGGAATCACGAGGGTCCCGCCCACATCCAGAGGAGCCCCGTTTCCGCCTCGTAGCTCGAGATGAGGGATCCTTTCCCTGCTTCTTCGGGAAAGAGTTCCCGGCGTTCCCGTCGCATCTCAAGAGGAGGCCCTCTCAACAGGAACGGCGAGAGGAACTCCAGGGTCGTGCCACCATTCCAAGAGTCCCCCAGATGTCTCAGTCCATTCCAGAGGAACCTCTTTTCCCTTCACCGGCTCGTCTTTCACGCCGAGGATCGACTCCCACCAAGGTGGCACGTGGCACAGCCCTGTGGGAAAGCCTCGTGGGAAAGCCTCGAGGGACAGCCTCGAGGGAAAGCCACAGATCCCTTGATCCACGTGACAGGAAGCGTCACACTACTGCTGCAGCTCGGGAGGAAAGCGCACGTGCATGCCCCCACTCGAGACGAGGCCTGACTCCCCTGGGGAGACTCAGAAGCACCCCAAGGTCCATGGCAACACTGGAGAGGAATCCTCAGGTTCCGGCCCCGACTCCACACAAGGACTGAGGCCCCGGCATGGACGAGAGAGGAATCCCGAGAGGTCCCCTAGCAACTCGCATGGGGACTGGCCTTTCCTGAGGCCACCAGAGCGGGTCCCTGAGGTCCCCGTCGTAACTCGAGAAGACCTGCCGCAACTCGAGAAAATCCAGGAGGTTCTCCCCTCCAGGCGAGATGAGGCCCATTTCCGCTGAGGGGTTTCAAGGCTGATCACACCTCCCCTCTGGAACTTCGAAAGGGTCCTTCACACCCTTGGTGCAAATCAAGAAGTTCCCCGACCTAGCCGTCTCCACTCGAGAGGAATCACGAGGGTCCCGCCCACATCCAGAGGAGCCCCGTTTCCGCCTCGTAGCTCGAGATGAGGGATCCTTTCCCTGCTTCGTCGGGAAAGAGTTCCCGGCGTTCCCGTCGCATCTCAAGAGGAGGCCCTCTCAACAGGAACGGCGAGAGGATCTCCAGGGACGTGCCACCATTCCAAGAGTCCCCCAGATGTCTCAGTCCATTCCAGAGGAACCTCTTTTCCCTTCACCGGCTCATCTTTCACGCCGAGGATCGACTCACACCAAGGTGGCACGTGGCACAGCCCTGTGGGAAAGCCTCGTGGGAAAGCCTCGAGGGACAGCCTCGAGGGAAAGCCACAGATCCCTTGATCCACGTTACAGGAAGCGTGACACTACTGCTGCAGCTCGGGAGGAAAGCGCACGTGCATGCCCCCACTCGAGACGAGGCCTGACTCCCCTGGGGAGACTCAGAAGCACCCCAAGTTCCATGGCAACACTGGAGAGGAAACCGCAGGTTCCGACCCCGACTCCACACAAGGTCTTAGGCCCCGGCATGGACGGGAGAGGAATCCGGAGATGGCCCCTAACAACTCGCATGGGGACTGGCTTCTCCTGAGGCCACCAGAGAGGGTCCCTGAGGTCCCCGTCGTAACTCGAGAAGACCTGCCGCAACTCGAGAAAATCCAGGAGGTCCTCCCCTCCAGGCGAGATGAGGCGCATTTCCGCTGAGGCGTCTCGAGGCTGATCACACCTCACCTCTGGAACTTCGAAAGGGTCCTTCACACCCTTGGTGCAATTCAAGAAGTTCCCCGACATACCCGTCTCCCCTCTAGAGGAAACACGAGGGTGCCGCCCACATCCAGAGGAGCCCCGTTTCTGCCTCATAGCTCGAGATGAGGGATCCTTTCCCTGCTTCGTCGGGAAAGAGTTCCCAGCGTTCACGTCGCATCTCAAGAGGAGGCCCTCTCAACAGGAACGGAGAGAGGAACTCCAGGGTCGTGCCACCATTCCAAGAGTCCCCCAGATGTCTCAGTCCATTCCAGAGGAACCTCTTTTCCCTTCACCGGCTCATCTTTCACGCCGAGGATCGACTCACACCAAGGTGGCACGTGGCACAGCCCTGTGGGAAAGCCTCGTGGGAAAGCCTCGAGGGAGAGCCTCGAGGGAATGCCACAGATCCCTAGATCCATGGGACAGGAAGCGTGACACTACTCCTGCAGCTCGGAGGAAAGCGCACGTGCATGCCCCCACTCGAGACGAGGCCTGACTCCCCTGGGGAGACTCAGAAGCACCCCAAGGTCCATGGCAACACTGGAGAGGAATCCTCAGGTTCCGGCCCCGACTCCACACAAGGACTGAGGCCCCGGCATGGACGGGAGAGGAATCCCGAGAGGTCCCCTAGCAACTCGCATGGGGACTGGCCTTTCTTGAGGCCACCAGAGCGGGTCCCTGAGGTCCCCGTCGTAACTCGAGAAGACCTGCCGCAACTCGAGAAAATCCAGGAGGTTCTCCCCTCCAGGCGAGATGAGGCCCATTTCCGCTGAGGCGTCTCGAGTCTGATCACACCTCCCCTCTGGAACTTCGAAAGGCTCCTTCACACCCTTGGTGCAAATCAAGAATTTCCCCGACCTAGCCGTCTCCACTCGAGAGTAATCACGAGGGTCCCGCCCACATCCAGAGGAGCCCCGTTTCCGCCTCGTAGCTCGAGATGAGGGATCCTTTCCCTGCTTCGTCGGGAAAGAGTTCCCGGCGTTCCCGTCGCATCTCAAGAGAAGGCCCTCTCAACAGGAACGGCGAGAGGAACTCCAGGGACGTGCCACCATTCCAAGAGTCCCCCAGAGGTCTCAGTCCATTCCAGAGGAACCTCTTTTCCCTTCACCGGCTCGTCTTTCACGCCGAGGATCGACTCACACCAAGGTGGCACGTGGCACAGCGCTGTGGGAAAGCCTCGTGGGAAAGCCTCGAGGGACAGCCTCGAGGGAAAGTCGCAGATCCCTTGATCCACGTGACAGGAAGCGTGACACTACTGCTGCAGCTCGGGAGGAAAGCGCACGTGCATGCCCCCACTCGAGACGAGGCCTGACTCCCCTGGGGAGACTCAGAAGCACCCCAAGGTCCATGGCAACACTGGAGAGGAATCCTCAGGTTCCGGCCCCGACTCCACACAAGGACTGAGGCCCCGGCATGGACGAGAGAGGAATCCCGAGAGGTCCCCTAGAAACTCGCATGGGGACTGGCCTTTCCTGAGGCCACCAGAGCGGGTCCCTGAGGTCCCCGTCGTAACTCGAGAAGACCTGCCGCAACTCGAGAAAATCCAGGAGGTTCTCCCCTCCAGGCGAGATGAGGCCCATTTCCGCTGAGGGGTTTCAAGGCTGATCACACCTCCCCTCTGGAACTTCGAAAGGGTCCTTCACACCCTTGGTGCAAATCAAGAAGTTCCCCGACATACCCGTCTCCACTCGAGAGGAATCACGAGGGTCCCGCCCACATCCAGAGGAGCCCCGTTTCCGCCTCGTAGCTCGAGATGAGGGATCCTTTCCCTGCTTCGTCGGGAAAGAGTTCCCGGCGTTCCCGTCGCATCTCAAGAGGAGGCCCTCTCAACAGGAACGGCGAGAGGATCTCCAGGGACGTGCCACCATTCCAAGAGTCCCCCAGATGTCTCAGTCCATTCCAGAGGAACCTCTTTTCCCTTCACCCGCTCCTCTTTCACGCCGAGGATCGACTCACACCAAGGTGGCACGTGGCACAGCCCTGTGGGAAAGCCTCGTGGGAAAGCCTCGAGGGACAGCCTCGAGGGAAAGCCACAGATCCCTTGATCCACGTTACAGGAAGCGTGACACTACTGCTGCAGCTCGGGAGGAAAGCGCACGTGCATGCCCCCACTCGAGACGAGGCCTGACTCCCCTGGGGAGACTCAGAAGCACCCCAAGATCCATGGCAACACTGGAGAGGAAACCGCAGGTTCCGACCCCGACTCCACACAAGGTCTTAGGCCCCGGCATGGACGGGAGAGGAATCCGGAGATGGCCCCTAACAACTCGCATGGGGACTGGCTTCTCCTGAGGCCACCAGAGAGGGTCCCTGAGGTCCCCGTCGTAACTCGAGAAGACCTGCCGCAACTCGAGAAAATCCAGGAGGTCCTCCCCTCCAGGCGAGATGAGGCGCATTTCCGCTGAGGCGTCTCGAGGCTGATCACACCTCACCTCTGGAACTTCGAAAGGGTCCTTCACACCCTTGGTGCAATTCAAGAAGTTCCCCGACATACCCGTCTCCCCTCTAGAGGAAACACGAGGGTGCCGCCCACATCCAGAGGAGCCCCGTTTCTGCCTCATAGCTCGAGATGAGGGATCCTTTCCCTGCTTCGTCGGGAAAGAGTTCCCAGCGTTCACGTCGCATCTCAAGAGGAGGCCCTCTCAACAGGAACGGAGAGAGGAACTCCAGGGTCGTGCCACCATTCCAAGAGTCCCCCAGATGTCTCAGTCCATTCCAGAGGAACCTCTTTTCCCTTCACCGGCTCATCTTTCACGCCGAGGATCGACTCACACCAAGGTGGCACGTGGCACAGCCCTGTGGGAAAGCCTCGTGGGAAAGCCTCGAGGGAGAGCCTCGAGGGAATGCCACAGATCCCTAGATCCATGGGACAGGAAGCGTGACACTACTCCTGCAGCTCGGAGGAAAGCGCACGTGCATGCCCCCACTCGAGACGAGGCCTGACTCCCCTGGGGAGACTCAGAAGCACCCCAAGGTCCATGGCAACACTGGAGAGGAATCCTCAGGTTCCGGCCCCGACTCCACACAAGGACTGAGGCCCCGGCATGGACGGGAGAGGAATCCCGAGAGGTCCCCTAGCAACTCGCATGGGGACTGGCCTTTCTTGAGGCCACCAGAGCGGGTCCCTGAGGTCCCCGTCGTAACTCGAGAAGACCTGCCGCAACTCGAGAAAATCCAGGAGGTTCTCCCCTCCAGGCGAGATGAGGCCCATTTCCGCTGAGGCGTCTCGAGTCTGATCACACCTCACCTCTGGAACTTCGAAAGGCTCCTTCACACCCTTGGTGCAAATCAAGAATTTCCCCGACCTAGCCGTCTCCACTCGAGAGTAATCACGAGGGTCCCGCCCACATCCAGAGGAGCCCCGTTTCCGCCTCGTAGCTCGAGATGAGGGATCCTTTCCCTGCTTCTTCGGGAAACAGTTCCCGGCGTTCCCGTCGCATCTCAAGAGGAGGCCCTCTCAACAGGAACGGCGAGAGGAACTCCAGGGTCGTGCCACCATTCCAAGAGTCCCCCAGATGTCTCAGTCCATTCCAGAGGAACCTCTTTTCCCTTCACCGGCTCGTCTTTCACGCCGAGGATCGACTCCCACCAAGGTGGCACGTGGCACAGCCCTGTGGGAAAGCCTCGTGGGAAAGCCTCGAGGGACAGCCTCGAGGGAAAGACACAGATCCCTTGATCCACGTGACAGGAAGCGTGACACTACTGCTGCAGCTCGGGAGGAAAGCGCACGTGCATGCCCCCACTCGAGACGAGGCCTGACTCCCCTGGGGAGACTCAGAAGCACCCCAAGATCCATGGCAACAATGGAGAGGAATCCTCAGGTTCCGGCCCCGACTCCACACAAGGACTGAGGCCCCAGCATGGACGAGAGAGTAATCCCGAGAGGTCCCCTAGCAACTCGCATGGGGACTGGCCTTTCCTGAGGCCACCAGAGCGGGTCCCTGAGGTCCCCGTCGTAACTCGAGAAGACCTGCCGCAACTCGAGAAAATCCAGGAGGTTCTCCCCTCCAGGCGAGATGAGGCCCATTTCCGCTGAGGCGTCTCGAGGCTGATCACACCTCACCTCTGGAACTTCGAAAGGGTCCCTCACACCCTAGGTGCAAATCAAGAAGTTCCCCGACATACCCGTCTCCACTCGAGAGGAATCACGAGGGTCCCGCCCACATCCAGAGGAGCCCCGTTTCCGCCTCGTAGCTCGAGATGAGGGATCCTTTCCCTGCTTCGTCGGGAAAGAGTTCCCGGCGTTCCCGTCGCATCTCAAGAGGAGGCCCTCTCAACAGGAACGGCGAGAGGAACTCCAGGGACGTGCCACCATTCCAAGAGTCCCCCAGATGTCTCAGTCCATTCCAGAGGAACCTCTTTTCCCTTCACCGGCTCGTCTTTCACGCCGAGGATCGACTCCCACCAAGGTGGCACGTGGCACAGCCCTGTGGGAAAGCCTCGTGGGAAAGCCTCGAGGGACAGCCTCGAGGGAAAGCCACAGATCCCTTGATCCACGTGACAGGAAGCGTGACACTACTGCTGCAGCTCGGGAGGAAAGCGCACGTGCATGCCCCCACTCGAGACGAGGCCTGACTCCCCTGGGGAGACTCAGAAGCACCCCAAGATCCATGGCAACACTGGAGAGGAATCCTCAGGTTCCGGCCCCGACTCCACACAAGGACTGAGGCCCCAGCATGGACGAGAGAGGAATCCCGAGAGGTCCCCTAGCAACTCGCATGGGGACTGGCCTTTCCTGAGGCCACCAGAGCGGGTCCCTGAGGTCCCCGTCATAACTCGAGAAGACCTGCCGCAACTCGAGAAAATCCAGGAGGTTCTCCCCTCCAGGCGAGATGAGGCCCATTTCCGCTGAGGCGTCTCGAGGCTGATCACACCTCACCTCTGGAACTTCGAAAGGGTCCTTCACACCCTAGGTGCAAATCAAGAAGTTCCCCGACATACCCGTCTCCACTCGAGAGGAATCACGAGGGTCCCGCCCACATCCAGAGGAGCCCCGTTTCCGCCTCGTAGCTCGAGATGAGGGATCCTTTGCCTGCTTCGTCGGGAAAGAGTTCCCGGCGTTCCCGTCGCATCTCAAGAGGAGGCCCTCTCAACAGGAACGGCGAGAGGAACTCCAGGGTCGTGCCACCATTCCAAGAGTCCCCAAGATGTCTCAGTCCATACAAGAGGAACCTCTTTTCCCTTCACCGGCTCGTCTTTCACGCCGAGGATCGACTCACACCAAGGTGGCACGTGGCACAGCCCTGTGGGAAAGCCTCGTGGGAAAGCCTTGAGGGACAGCCTCGAGGGAAAGCCACAGATCCCTTGATCCACGTTACAGGAAGCGTGACACTACTGCTGCAGCTCGGGAGGAAAGCGCACGTGCATGCCCCCATTCGAGACGAGGCCTGACTCCCCTGGGGAGACTCAGAAGCACCCCAAGATCCATGGCAACACTGGAGAGGAAACCGCAGGTTCCGACCCCTACTCCACACAAGGTCTTAGGCCCCGGCATGGATGGGAGAGGAATCCGGAGATGGCCCCTAACAACTCGCATGGGGACTGGCTTCTCCTGAGGCCACCAGAGAGGGTCCCTGAGGTCCCCGTCGTAACTCGAGAAGACCTGCCGAAACTCGAGAAAATCCAGGAGGTCCTCCCCTCCAGGCGAGATGAGGCGCATTTCCGCTGAGGCGTCTCGAGGCTGATCACACCTCACGTCTGGAACTTCGAAAGGGTCCTTCACACCCTTGGTGCAATTCAAGAAGTTCCCCGACATACCCGTCTCCCCTCGAGAGGAAACACGAGGGTGCCGCCCACATCCAGAGGAGCCCCGTTTCTGCCTCATAGCTCGAGATGAGGGATCCTTTCCCTGCTTCGTCGGGAAAGAGTTCCCAGCGTTCATGTCGCATCTAAAGAGGAGGCCCTCTCAACAGGAACGGAGAGAGGAACTCCAGGGTCGTGCCACCATTCCAAGAGTCCCCCAGATGTCTCAGTCCATTCCAGAGGAACCTCTTTTCCCTTCACCGGCTCATCTTTCACGCCGAGGATCGACTCACACCAAGGTGGCACGTGGCACAGCCCTGTGGGAAAGCCTCGTGGGAAAGCCTCGAGGGAGAGCCACAGATCCCTTGATCCACGTGACAGGAAGCGTCACACTACTGCTGCAGCTCGGGAGGAAAGCGCACGTGCATGCCCCCACTCGAGACGAGGCCTGACTCCCCTGGGGAGACTCAGAAGCACCCCAAGGTCCATGGCAACACTGGAGAGGAATCCTCAGGTTCCGGCCCCGACTCCACACAAGGACTGAGGCCCCGGCATGGACGAGAGAGGAATCCCGAGAGGTCCCCTAGCAACTCGCATGGGGACTGGCCTTTCCTGAGGCCACCAGAGCGGGTCCCTGAGGTCCCCGTCGTAACTCGAGAAGACCTGCCGCAACTCGAGAAAATCCAGGAGGTTCTCCCCTCCAGGCGAGATGAGGCCCATTTCCGCTGAGGGGTTTCAAGGCTGATCACACCTCCCCTCTGGAACTTCGAAAGGGTCCTTCACACCCTTGGTGCAAATCAAGAAGTTCCCCGACCTAGCCGTCTCCACTCGAGAGGAATCACGAGGGTCCCGCCCACATCCAGAGGAGCCCCGTTTCCGCCTCGTAGCTCGAGATGAGGGATCCTTTCCCTGCTTCTTCGGGAAAGAGTTCCCGGCGTTCCCGTCGCATCTCAAGAGGAGGCCCTCTCAACAGGAACGGCGAGAGGATCTCCAGGGACGTGCCACCATTCCAAGAGTCCCCCAGATGTCTCAGTCCATTCCAGAGGAAACTCTTTTCCCTTCACGCGCTCGTCTTTCACGCCGAGGATCGACTCACACCAAGGTGGCACGTGGCACAGCCCTGTGGGAAAGCCTCGTGGGAAAGCCTCGAGGGACAGCCTCGAGGGAAAGCCACAGATCCCTTGATCCACGTTACAGGAAGCGTGACACTACTGCTGCAGCTCGGGAGGAATGCGCACGTGCATGCCCCCACTCGAGACGAGGCCTGACTCCCCTGGGGAGACTCAGAAGCACCCCAAGATCCATGGCAACACTGGAGAGGAAACCGCAGGTTCCGACCCCGACTCCACACAAGGTCTTAGGCCCCGGCATGGACGGGAGAGGAATCCGGAGATGGCCCCTAACAACTCGCATGGGGACTGGCTTCTCCTGAGGCCACCAGAGAGGGTCCCTGAGGTCCCCGTCGTAACTCGAGAAGACCTGCCGCAACTCGAGAAAATCCAGGAGGTCCTCCCCTCCAGGCGAGATGAGGCGCATTTCCGCTGAGGCGTCTCGAGGCTGATCACACCTCACCTCTGGAACTTCGAAAGGGTCCTTCACACCCTTGGTGCAATTCAAGAAGTTCCCCGACATACCCGTCTCCCCTCTAGAGGAAACACGAGGGTGCCGCCCACATCCAGAGGAGCCCCGTTTCTGCCTCATAGCTCGAGATGAGGGATCCTTTCCCTGCTTCGTCGGGAAAGAGTTCCCAGCGTTCACGTCGCATCTCAAGAGGAGGCCCTCTCAACAGGAACGGAGAGAGGAACTCCAGGGTCGTGCCACCATTCCAAGAGTCCCCCAGATGTCTCAGTCCATTCCAGAGGAACCTCTTTTCCCTTCACCGGCTCATCTTTCACGCCGAGGATCGACTCACACCAAGGTGGCACGTGGCACAGCCCTGTGGGAAAGCCTCGTGGGAAAGCCTCGAGGGAGAGCCTCGAGGGAATGCCACAGATCCCTAGATCCATGGGACAGGAAGCGTGACACTACTCCTGCAGCTCGGAGGAAAGCGCACGTGCATGCCCCCACTCGAGACGAGGCCTGACTCCCCTGGGGAGACTCAGAAGCACCACAAGGTCCATGGCAACACTGGAGAGGAATCCTCAGGTTCCGGCCCCGACTCCACACAAGGACTGAGGCCCCGGCATGGACGGGAGAGGAATCCCGAGAGGTCCCCTAGCAACTCGCATGGGGACTGGCCTTTCTTGAGGCCACCAGAGCGGGTCCCTGAGGTCCCCGTCGTAACTCGAGAAGACCTGCCGCAACTCGAGAAAATCCAGGAGGTTCTCCCCTCCAGGCGAGATGAGGCCCATTTCCGCTGAGGCGTCTCGAGTCTGATCACACCTCCCCTCTGGAACTTCGAAAGGCTCCTTCACACCCTTGGTGCAAATCAAGAATTTCCCCGACCTGGCCGTCTCCACTCGAGAGGAATCACGAGGGTCCCGCCCACATCCAGAGGAGCCCCGTTTCCGCCTCGTAGCTCGAGATGAGGGATCCTTTCCCTGCTTCTTCGGGAAAGAGTTCCCGGCGTTCCCGTCGCATCTCAAGAGGAGGCCCTCTCAACAGGAACGGCGAGAGGAACTCCAGGGTCGTGCCACCATTCCAAGAGTCCCGCAGATGTCTCAGTCCATTCCAGAGGAACCTCTTTTCCCTTCACCGGCTCGTCTTTCACGCCGAGGATCGACTCCCACCAAGGTGGCACGTGGCACAGCCCTGTGGTAAAGCCTCGTGGGAAAGCCTCGAGGGACAGCCTCGAGGGAAAGACACAGATGCCTTGATCCACGTGACAGGAAGCGTGACACTACTGCTGCAGCTCGGAGGAAAGCGCACGTGCATGCCCCCACTCGAGACGAGGCCTGACTCCCCTGGGGAGACTCAGAAGCACCCCAAGATCCATGGCAACACTGGAGAGGAATCCTCAGGTTCCGGCCCCGACTCCACACAAGGACTGAGGCCCCAGCATGGACGAGAGAGTAATCCCGAGAGGTCCCCTAGCAACTCGCATGGGGACTGGCCTTTCCTGAGGCCACCAGAGCGGGTCCCTGAGGTCCCCGTCGTAACTCGAGAAGACCTGCCGCAACTCGAGAAAATCCAGGAGGTTCTCCCCTCCAGGCGAGATGAGGCCCATTTCCGCTGATGCGTCTCGAGGCTGATCACACCTCACCTCTGGAACTTCGAAAGTGTCCCTCACACCCTAGGTGCAAATCAAGAAGTTCCCCGACATACCCGTCTCCACTCGAGAGGAATCACGAGGGTCCCGCCCACATCCAGAGGAGCCCCGTTTCCGCCTCGTAGCTCGAGATGAGGGATCCTTTGCCTGCTTCGTCGGGAAAGAGTTCCCGGCGTTCCCGTCGCATCTCAAGAGGAGGCCCTCTCAACAGGAACGGCGAGAGGAACTCCAGGGTCGTGCCACCATTCCAAGAGTCCCCAAGATGTCTCAGTCCATACAAGAGGAACCTCTTTTCCCTTCACCGGCTCGTCTTTCACGCCGAGGATCGACTCCCACCAAGGTGGCACGTGGCACAGCCCTGTGGGAAAGCCTCGTGGGAAAGCCTCGAGGGAGAGCCTCGAGGGAATGCCACAGATCCCTAGATCCATGGGACAGGAAGCGTGACACTACTCCTGCAGCTCGGAGGAAAGCGCACGTGCATGCCCCCACTCGAGACGAGGCCTGACTCCCCTGGGGAGACTCAGAAGCACCCCAAGGTCCATGGCAACACTGGAGAGGAATCCTCAGGTTCCGGCCCCGACTCCACACAAGGACTGAGGCCCCGGCATGGACGGGAGAGGAATCCCGAGAGGTCCCCTAGCAACTCGCATGGGGACTGGCCTTTCCTGAGGCCACCAGAGCGGGTCCCTGAGGTCCCCGTCGTAACTCGAGAAGACCTGCCGCAACTCGAGAAAATCCAGGAGGTTCTCCCCTCCATGCGAGATGAGGCCCATTTCCGCTGAGGCGTCTCGAGTCTGATCACACCTCCCCTCTGGAACTTCGAAAGGCTCCTTCACACCCTTGGTGCAAATCAAGAATTTCCCCGACCTAGCCGTGTCCACTCGAGAGGAATCACGAGGGTCCCGCCCACATCCAGAGGAGCCCCGTTTCCGCCTCGTAGATCGAGATGAGGGATCCTTTCCCTGCTTCTTAGGGAAAGAGTTCCCGGCGTTCCCGTCGCATCTCAAGAGGAGGCCCTCTCAACAGGAACGGCGAGAGGAACTCCAGGGTCGTGCCACCATTCCAAGAGTCCCCCAGATGTCTCAGTCCATTCCAGAGGAACCTCTTTTCCCTTCACCGGCTCGTCTTTCACGCCGAGGATCGACTCCCACCAAGGTGGCACGTGGCACAGCCCTGTGGGAAAGCCTCGTGGGAAAGCCTCGAGGGACAGTCTCGAGGGAAAGCCACAGATCCCTTGATCCACGTGACAGGAAGCGTGACACTACTGCTGCAGCTCGGGAGGAAAGCGCACGTGCATGCCCCCACTCGAGACGCGACCTGACTCCCCTGGGGAGACTCAGAAGCACCCCAAGATCCATGGCAACACTGGAGAGGAATCCTCAGGTTCCGGCCCCGACTCCACACAAGGACTGAGGCCCCGGCATGGACGGGAGAGGAATCCCGAGAGGTCCCCTTGCAACTCGCATGGGGACTGGACTTTCCTGAGGCCACCAGAGCGGGTCCCTGAGGTCCCCGTCGTAACTCGAGAAGACCTGCCGCAACTCGAGAAAATCCAGGAGGTTCTCCCCTCCAGGCGAGATGAGGCCCATTTCCGCTGAGGCGTCTCGAGTCTGATCACACCTCACCTCTGTAACTTCGAAAGGCTCCTTCACACCCTTGGTGCAAATCAAGAATTTCCCCGACCTAGCCGTCTCCACTCGAGAGGAATCACGAGGGTCCCGCCCACATCCAGAGGAGCCCCGTTTCCGCCTCGTAGCTCGAGATGAGGGATCCTTTCCCTGCTTCTTCGGGAAAGAGTTCCCGGCGTTCCCGTCGCATCTCAAGAGGAGGCCCTCTCAACAGGAACGGCGAGAGGAACTCCAGGGACGTGCCACCATTCCAAGAGTCCCCCAGATTTCTCAGTCCATTCCAGAGGAACCTCTTTTCCCTTCACCGTCTCGTCTTTCACGCCGAGGATCGACTCCCACCAAGGTGGCACGTGGCACAGCCCTGTGGGAAAGCCTCGTGGGAAAGCCTCGAGGGACAGCCTCGAGGGAAAGCCACAGATCCCTTGATCCACGTGACAGGAAGCGTCACACTACTGCTGCAGCTCGGGAGGAAAGCGCACGTGCATGCCCCCACTCGAGACGAGGCCTGACTCCCCTGGGGAGACTCAGAAGCACCCCAAGATCCATGGCAACACTGGAGAGGAATCCTCAGGTTCCGGCCCCGACTCCACACAAGGACTGAGGCCCCGGCATGGACGGGAGAGGAATCCCGAGAGGTCCCCTTGCAACTCGCATGGGGACTGGACTTTCCTGAGGCCACCAGAGCGGGTCCCTGAGGTCCCCGTCGTAACACGAGAAGACCTGCCGCAACTCGAGAAAATCCAGGAGGTTCTCCCCTCCAGGCGAGATGAGGCCCATTTCCGCTGAGGCGTCTCGAGGCTGATCACACCTCACCTCGGGAACTTCAAAAGGGTCCTTCACACCCTTGGTGCAAATCAAGAAGTTCCCCGACATACCCGTCTCCACTCGAGAGGAATCACGAGGGTCCCGCCCACATCCAGAGGAGCCCCGTTTCCGCCTCGTAGCTCGAGATGAGGGATCCTTTCCCTGCTTCGTCGGGAAAGAGTTCCCGGCGTTCCCGTCGCATCTCAAGAGGAGGCCCTCTCAACAGGAACGGCGAGAGGAACTCCAGGGTCGTGCCACCATTCCAAGAGTCCCCAAGATGTCTCAGTCCATACAAGAGGAACCTCTTTTCCCTTCACCGGCTCGTCTTTCACGCCGAGGATCGACTCCCACCAAGGTGGCACGTGGCACAGCCCTGTGGGAAAGCCTCGTGGGAAAGCCTTGAGGGACAGCCTCGAGGGAAAGCCACAGATCCCTAGATCCACGTTACAGGAAGCGTGACACTACTGCTGCAGCTCGGGAGGAAAGCGCACGTGCATGCCCCCACTCGAGACGAGGCCTGACTCCCCTGGGGAGACTCAGAAGCACCCCAAGTTCCATGGCAACACTGGAGAGGAAACCGCAGGTTCCGACCCCTACTCCACACAAGGTCTTAGGCCCCGGCATGGACGGGAGAGGAATCCGGAGATGGCCCCTAACAACTCGCATGGGGACTGGCTTCTCCTGAGGCCACCAGAGAGGGTCCCTGAGGTCCCCGTCGTAACTCGAGAAGACCTGCCGCAACTCGAGAAAATCCAGGAGGTCCTCCCCTCCAGGCGAGATGAGGCGCATTTCTGCTGAGGCGTCTCGAGGCTGATCACACCTCACCTCTGGAACTTCGAAAGGGTCCTTCACACCCTTGGTGCAATTCAAGAAGTTCCCCGACATACCCGTCTCCCCTCGAGAGGAAACACGAGGGTGCCGCCCACATCCAGAGGAGCCCCGTTTCTGCTTCATAGCTCGAGATGAGGGATCCTTTCCCTGCTTCGTCGGGAAAGAGTTCCCAGCGTTCACGTCGCATCTCAAGAGGAGGCCCTCTCAACAGGAACGGAGAGAGGAACTCCAGGATCGTGCCACCATTCCAAGAGTCCCCCAGATGTCTCAGTCCATTCCAGAGGAACCTCTTTTCCCTTCACCGGCTCATCTTTCACGCCGAGGATCGACTCACACCAAGGTGGCACGTGGCACAGCCCTGTGGGAAAGCCTCGTGGGAAAGCCTCGAGGGAGAGCCTCGAGGGAATGCCACAGATCCCTAGATCCATGGGACAGGAAGCGTGACACTACTCCTGCAGCTCGGAGGAAAGCGCACGTGCATGCCCCCACTCGAGACGAGGCCTGACTCCCCTGGGGAGACTCAGAAGCACCCCAAGGTCCATGGCAACACTGGGGAGGAATCCTCAGGTTCCGGCCCCGACTCCACACAAGGACTGAGGCCCCGGCATGGACGGGAGAGGAATCCCGAGAGGTCCCCTAGCAACTCGCATGGGGACTGGCCTTTCCTGAGGCCACCAGAGCGGGTCCCTGAGGTCCCCGTCGTAACTTGAGAAGACCTGCCGCAACTCGAGAAAATCCAGGAGGTTCTCCCCTCCAGGCGAGATGAGGCCCATTTCCGCTGAGGCGTCTCGAGGCTGATCACACCTCACCTCTGGAACTTCGAAAGGCTCCTTCACACCCTTGGTGCAAATCAAGAATTTCCCCGACCTAGCCGTCTCCACTCGAGAGGAATCACGAGGGTCCCGCCCACATCCAGAGGAGCCCCGTTTCCGCCTCGTAGATCGAGATGAGGGATCCTTTCCCTGCTTCTTCGGGAAAGAGTTCCCGGCGTTCCCGTCGCATCTCAAGAGGAGGCCCTCTCAACAGGAACGGCGAGAGGAACTCCAGGGTCGTGCCACCATTCCAAGAGTCCCCCAGATGTCTCAGTCCATTCCAGAGGAACCTCTTTTCCCTTCACCGGCTCGTCTTTCACGCCGAGGATCGACTCCCACCAAGGTGGCACGTGGCACAGCCCTGTGGGAAAGCCTCGTGAGAAAGCCTCGAGGGACAGCCTCGAGGGAAAGCCACAGATCCCTTGATCCACGTGACAGGAAGCGTGACACTACTGCTGCAGCTCGGGAGGAAAGCGCACGTGCATGCCCTCACTTGAGACGAGGCCTGACTCCCCTGGGGAGACTCAGAAGCACCCCAAGATCCATGGCAACACTGGAGAGGAATCCTCAGGTTCCGGCCCCGACTCCACACAAGGACTGAGGCCCCGGCATGGACGGGAGAGGAATCCCGAGAGGTCCCCTAGCAACTCGCATGGGGACTGGCCTTTCCTGAGGCCACCAGAGCGGGTCCCTGAGGTCCCCGTCGTAACTCGAGAAGACCTACCGCAACTCGAAAAAATCCAGGAGGTTCTCCCCTCCAGGCGAGATGAGGCCCATTTCTGCTGAGGCGTCTCGAGGCTGATCACACCTCCCCTCTGGAACTTTTAAAGGGTCCTTCACACCCTTGGTGCAAATCAAGAAGTTCCCCGACATACCCGTCTCCACTCGAGAGGAATCACGAGGGTCCCGCCCACATCCAGAGGAGCCCTGTTTCCGCCTAGTAGCTCGAGATGAGGGATCCTTTCCCTGCATCGTCGGGAAAGAGTTCCCGGCGTTCCCGTCGCATCTCAAGAGGAGGCCCTCTCAACAGGAACGGCGAGAGGAACTCCAGGGTCG
This sequence comes from Budorcas taxicolor, assembly GCF_023091745.1. Taxonomy (NCBI): domain Eukaryota; kingdom Metazoa; phylum Chordata; class Mammalia; order Artiodactyla; family Bovidae; genus Budorcas; species Budorcas taxicolor. The sequence goes on along the minus strand of NW_026292123.1, from coordinate 641,459 downwards.
TGCCACCATTCCAAGAGTCCCCCAGATGTCTCAGTCCATTATAGAGGAACCTCTTTTCCCTTCACCGGCTCGTCTTTCACGCCGAGGATCGACTCCCACCAAGGTGGCACGTGGCACAGCCCTGTGGGAAAGCCTCGTGGGAAAGCCTCGAGGGACAGCCTCGAGGGAAAGCCACAGATCCCTTGATCCACGTGACAGGAAGCGTGACACTACTGCTGCAGCTCGGGAGGAAAGCGCACGTGCATGCCCCCACTCGAGACGAGGCCTGACTCCCCTGGGGAGACTCAGAAGCACCCCAAGATCCATGGCAACACTGGAGAGGAATCCTCAGGTTCCGGCCCCGACTCCACACAAGGACTGAGGCCCCGGCATGGACGGGAGAGGAATCCCGAGAGGTCCCCTAGCAACTCGCATGGGGACTGGCCTTTCCTGAGGCCACCAGAGCGGGTCCCTGAGGTCCCCGTCGTAACTCGAGAAGACCTGCCGCAACTCGAGGAAATCCAGGAGGTTCTCCCCTCCAGGCGAGATGAGGCCCATTTCCGCTGAGGCGTCTCGAGGCTGATCACACCTCACCTCCGGAACTTCGATAGGCTCCTTCACACCCTTGGTGCAAATCAAGAGGTTCCCCGACATACCCGTCTCCCCTCGAGAGGAATCACGAGGGTCCCGCCCACATCCAGAGGAGCCCCGTTTCCGCCTCGTAGCTCGAGATGAGGGATCCTTTCCCTGCTTCGTCGGGAAAGAGTTCCCGGCGTTCCCGTCGCATCTCAAGAGGAGGCCCTCTCAACAGGAACGGCGAGAGGAACTCCAGGGTAATGCCACCATTCCAAGAGTCCCCCAGATGTCTCAGTCCATTCCAGAGGAACCTCTTTTCCCTTCACCGGCTCGTCTTTCACGCCGAGGATCGACTCCCACAAAGGTGGCACGTGGCACAGCCCTGTGGGAAAGCCTCGTGGGAAAGCCTCGAGGGACAGCCTCGAGGGAAAGCCACAGATCCCTTGATCCACGTGACAGGAAGCGTGACACTACTGCTGCAGCTCGGGATGAAAGCGCACGTGCATGCCCCCACTCGAGACGCGGCCTGACTCCCCTGGGGAGACTCAGAAGCACCCCAAGATCCATGGCAACACTGGAGAGGAATCCTCAGGTTCCGGCCCCGACTCCACACAAGGACTGAGGCCCCGGCATGGACGGGAGAGGAATCCCGAGAGGTCCCCTTGCAACTCGCATGGGGACTGGACTTTCCTGAGGCCACCAGAGCGGGTCCCTGAGGTCCCCGTCGTAACTCGAGAAGACCTGCCGCAACTCGAGAAAATCCAGGAGGTTCTCCCCTCCAGGCGAGATGAGGCCCATTTCCGCTGAGGCGTCTCGAGTCTGATCACACCTCACCTCTGTAACTTCGAAAGGCTCCTTCACACCCTTGGTGCAAATCAAGAATTTCCCCGACCTAGCCGTCTCCACTCGAGAGGAATCACGAGGGTCCCGCCCACATCCAGAGGAGCCCCGTTTCCACCTCGTAGCTCGAGATGAGGGATCCTTTCCCTGCTTCTTCGGGAAAGAGTTCCCGGCGTTCCCGTCGCATCTCAAGTGGAGGCCCTCTCAACAGGAACGGCGAGAGGAACTCCAGGGTCGTGCCACCATTCCAAGAGTCCCCCAGATGTCTCAGTCCATTCCAGAGGAACCTCTTTTCCCTTCACCGGCTCGTCTTTCACGCCGAGGATCGACTCCCACCAAGGTGGCACGTGGCACAGCCCTGTGGGAAAGCCTCGTGGGAAAGCCTCGAGGGACAGCCTCGAGGGAAAGCCACAGATCCCTTGATCCACGTGACAGGAAGGGTCACACTACTGCTGCAGCTCGGGAGGAAAGCGCACGTGCATGCCCCCACTTGAGACGAGGCCTGACTCCCCTGGGGAGACTCAGAAGCACCCCAAGATCCATGGCAACACTGGAGAGGAATCCTCAGGTTCCGGCCCCGACTCCACACAAGGACTGAGGCCCCGGCATGGACGGGAGAGGAATCCCGAGAGGTCCCCTAGCAACTCGCATGGGGACTGGCCTTTCCTGAGGCCACCAGAGCGGGTCCCTTAGGTCCCCGTCCTAACTAGAGAAGACCTGCCGCAACTCGAGAAAATCCAGGAGGTTCTCCCCTCCAGGCGAGATGAGGCCCATTTCCGCTGAGGCTTCTCGAGGCTGATCACACATCACCTCTGGAACTTCGAAAGGCTCCTTCACACCCTTGGTGCAAATCAAGAAGTTTCCCGACATACCCGTCTCAACTCGAGAGGAATCACGAGGGTCCCGCCCACATCCAGAGGAGCCCCGTTTCCGCCTCGTAGCTCGAGATGAGGGATCCTTTCCCTGCTTCGTCGGGAAAGAGTTCCCGGCGTTCCCCGTCGCATCTCAAGAGAAGGCCCTCTCAACAGGAACGGCGAGAGGAACTCCAGGGACGTGCCACCATTCCAAGAGTCCCCCAGATGTCTCAGTCCATTCCAGAGGAACCTCTTTTCCCTTCACCGGCTCGTCTTTCACGCCGAGGATCGACTCACACCAAGGTGGCACGTGGCACAGCCCTGTGGGAAAGCCTCGTGGGAAAGCCTCGAGGGACAGCCTCGAGGGAAAGTCGCAGATCCCTTGATCCACGTGACAGGAAGCGTGACACTACTGCTGCAGCTCGGGAGGAAAGCGCACGTGCATGCCCCCACTCGAGACGAGGCCTGACTCCCCTGGGGAGACTCAGAAGCACCCCAAGGTCCATGGCAACACTGGAGAGGAATCCTCAGGTTCCGGCCCCGACTCCACACAATGACTGAGGCCCCGGCATGGACGAGAGAGGAATCCCGAGAGGTCCCCTAGCAACTCGCATGGGGACTGGCCTTTCCTGAGGCCACCAGAGCGGGTCCCTGAGGTCCCCGTCGTAACTCGAGAAGACCTGCCGCAACTCGAGAAAATCCAGGAGGTTCTCCCCTCCAGGCGAGATGAGGCCCATTTCCGCTGAGGCGTCTCGAGTCTGATCACACCTCACCTCTGTAACTTCGAAAGGCTCCTTCACACCCTTGGTGCAAATCAAGAATTTCCCCGACCTAGCCGTCTCCACTCGAGAGGAATCACGAGGGTCCCGCCCACATCCAGAGGAGCCCCGTTTCCGCCTCGTAGCTCGAGATGAGGGATCCTTTCCCTGCTTCTTCGGGAAAGAGTTCCCGGCGTTCCCGTCGCATCTCAAGAGGAGGCCCTCTCAACAGGAACGGCGAGAGGAACTCCAGGGTCGTGCCACCATTCCAAGAGTCCCCCAGATGTCTCAGTCCATTCCAGAGGAACCTCTTTTCCCTTCACCGGCTCGTCTTTCACGCCGAGGATCGACTCCCACCAAGGTGGCACGTGGCACAGCCCTGTGGGAAAGCCTCGTGGGAAAGCCTCGAGGGACAGCCTCGAGGGAAAGACACAGATCCCTTGATCCACGTGACAGGAAGCGTGACACTACTGCTGCAGCTCGGGAGGAAAGCGCACGTGCATGCCCCCACTCGAGACGAGGCCTGACTCCCCTGGGGAGACTCAGAAGCACCCCAAGATCCATGGCAACACTGGAGAGGAATCCTCAGGTTCCGGCCCCGACTCCACACAAGGACTGAGGCCCCAGCATGGACGAGAGAGTAATCCCGAGAGGTCCCCTAGCAACTCGCATGGGGACTGGCCTTTCCTGAGGCCACCAGAGCGGGTCCCTGAGGTCCCCGTCGTAACTCGAGAAGACCTGCCGCAACTCGAGAAAATCCAGGAGGTTCTCCCCTCCAGGCGAGATGAGGCCCATTTCCGCTGATGCGTCTCGAGGCTGATCACACCTCACCTCTGGAACTTCGAAAGGGTCCCTCACACCCTAGGTGCAAATCAAGAAGTTCCCCGACATACCCGTCTCCACTCGAGAGGAATCACGAGGGTCCCGCCCACATCCAGAGGAGCCCCGTTTCCGCCTCGTAGCTCGAGATGAGGGATCCTTTCCCTGCTTCGTCGGGAAAGAGTTCCCGGCGTTCCCGTCGCATCTCAAGAGGAGGCCCTCTCAACAGGAACGGCGAGAGGAACTCCAGGGACGTGCCACCATTCCAAGAGTCCCCCAGATGTCTCAGTCCATTCCAGAGGAACCTCTTTTCCCTTCACCGGCTCGTCTTTCACGCCGAGGATCGACTCCCACCAAGGTGGCACGTGGCACAGCCCTGTGGGAAAGCCTCGTGGGAAAGCCTCGAGGGACAGCCTCGAGGGAAAGTCGCAGATCCCTTGATCCACGTGACAGGAAGCGTGACACTACTGCTGCAGCTCGGGAGGAAAGCGCACGTGCATGCCCCCACTCGAGACGAGGCCTGACTCCCCTGGGGAGACTCAGAAGCACCCCAAGATCCATGGCAACACTGGAGAGGAATCCTCAGGTTCCGGCCCCGACTCCACACAAGGACTGAGGCCCCAGCATGGACGAGAGAGGAATCCCGAGAGGTCCCCTAGCAACTCGCATGGGGACTGGCCTTTCCTGAGGCCACCAGAGCGGGTCCCTGAGGTCCCCGTCATAACTCGAGAAGACCTGCCGCAACTCGAGAAAATCCAGGAGGTTCTCCCCTCCAGGCGAGATGAGGCCCATTTCCGCTGAGGCGTCTCGAGGCTGATCACACCTCACCTCTGGAACTTCGAAAGGGTCCTTCACACCCTAGGTGCAAATCAAGAAGTTCCCCGACATACCCGTCTCCACTCGAGAGGAATCACGAGGGTCCCGCCCACATCCAGAGGAGCCCCGTTTCCGCCTCGTAGCTCGAGATGAGGGATCCTTTGCCTGCTTCGTCGGGAAAGAGTTCCCGGCGTTCCCGTCGCATCTCAAGAGGAGGCCCTCTCAACAGGAACGGCGAGAGGAACTCCAGGGTCGTGCCACCATTCCAAGAGTCCCCCAGATGTCTCAGTCCATTATAGAGGAACCTCTTTTCCCTTCACCGGCTCGTCTTTCACGCCGAGGATCGACTCCCACCAAGGTGGCACGTGGCACAGCCCTGTGGGAAAGCCTCGTGGGAAAGCCTCGAGGGACAGCCTCGAGGGAAAGCCACAGATCCCTTGATCCACGTGACAGGAAGCGTGACACTACTGCTGCAGCTCGGGAGGAAAGCGCACGTGCATGCCCCCACTCGAGACGAGGCCTGACTCCCCTGGGGAGACTCAGAAGCACCCCAAGATCCATGGCAACACTGGAGAGGAATCCTCAGGTTCCGGCCCCGACTCCACACAAGGACTGAGGCCCCGGCATGGACGGGAGAGGAATCCCGAGAGGTCCCCTAGCAACTCGCATGGGGACTGGCCTTTCCTGAGGCCACCAGAGCGGGTCCCTGAGGTCCCCGTCGTAACTCGAGAAGACCTGCCGCAACTCGAGGAAATCCAGGAGGTTCTCCCCTCCAGGCGAGATGAGGCCCATTTCCGCTGAGGCGTCTCGAGGCTGATCACACCTCACCTCCGGAACTTCGATAGGCTCCTTCACACCCTTGGTGCAAATCAAGAGGTTCCCCGACATACCCGTCTCCCCTCGAGAGGAATCACGAGGGTCCCGCCCACATCCAGAGGAGCCCCGTTTCCGCCTCGTAGCTCGAGATGAGGGATCCTTTCCCTGCTTCGTCGGGAAAGAGTTCCCGGCGTTCCCGTCGCATCTCAAGAGGAGGCCCTCTCAACAGGAACGGCGAGAGGAACTCCAGGGTAATGCCACCATTCCAAGAGTCCCCCAGATGTCTCAGTCCATTCCAGAGGAACCTCTTTTCCCTTCACCGGCTCGTCTTTCACGCCGAGGATCGACTCCCACAAAGGTGGCACGTGGCACAGCCCTGTGGGAAAGCCTCGTGGGAAAGCCTCGAGGGACAGCCTCGAGGGAAAGCCACAGATCCCTTGATCCACGTGACAGGAAGCGTGACACTACTGCTGCAGCTCGGGATGAAAGCGCACGTGCATGCCCCCACTCGAGACGCGGCCTGACTCCCCTGGGGAGACTCAGAAGCACCCCAAGATCCATGGCAACACTGGAGAGGAATCCTCAGGTTCCGGCCCCGACTCCACACAAGGACTGAGGCCCCGGCATGGACGGGAGAGGAATCCCGAGAGGTCCCCTTGCAACTCGCATGGGGACTGGACTTTCCTGAGGCCACCAGAGCGGGTCCCTGAGGTCCCCGTCGTAACTCGAGAAGACCTGCCGCAACTCGAGAAAATCCAGGAGGTTCTCCCCTCCAGGCGAGATGAGGCCCATTTCCGCTGAGGCGTCTCGAGTCTGATCACACCTCACCTCTGTAACTTCGAAAGGCTCCTTCACACCCTTGGTGCAAATCAAGAATTTCCCCGACCTAGCCGTCTCCACTCGAGAGGAATCACGAGGGTCCCGCCCACATCCAGAGGAGCCCCGTTTCCACCTCGTAGCTCGAGATGAGGGATCCTTTCCCTGCTTCTTCGGGAAAGAGTTCCCGGCGTTCCCGTCGCATCTCAAGTGGAGGCCCTCTCAACAGGAACGGCGAGAGGAACTCCAGGGTCGTGCCACCATTCCAAGAGTCCCCCAGATGTCTCAGTCCATTCCAGAGGAACCTCTTTTCCCTTCACCGGCTCGTCTTTCACGCCGAGGATCGACTCCCACCAAGGTGGCACGTGGCACAGCCCTGTGGGAAAGCCTCGTGGGAAAGCCTCGAGGGACAGCCTCGAGGGAAAGCCACAGATCCCTTGATCCACGTGACAGGAAGGGTCACACTACTGCTGCAGCTCGGGAGGAAAGCGCACGTGCATGCCCCCACTTGAGACGAGGCCTGACTCCCCTGGGGAGACTCAGAAGCACCCCAAGATCCATGGCAACACTGGAGAGGAATCCTCAGGTTCCGGCCCCGACTCCACACAAGGACTGAGGCCCCGGCATGGACGGGAGAGGAATCCCGAGAGGTCCCCTAGCAACTCGCATGGGGACTGGCCTTTCCTGAGGCCACCAGAGCGGGTCCCTTAGGTCCCCGTCCTAACTAGAGAAGACCTGCCGCAACTCGAGAAAATCCAGGAGGTTCTCCCCTCCAGGCGAGATGAGGCCCATTTCCGCTGAGGCTTCTCGAGGCTGATCACACATCACCTCTGGAACTTCGAAAGGCTCCTTCACACCCTTGGTGCAAATCAAGAAGTTTCCCGACATACCCGTCTCAACTCGAGAGGAATCACGAGGGTCCCGCCCACATCCAGAGGAGCCCCGTTTCCGCCTCGTAGCTCGAGATGAGGGATCCTTTCCCTGCTTCGTCGGGAAAGAGTTCCCGGCGTTCCCGTCGCATCTCAAGAGAAGGCCCTCTCAACAGGAACGGCGAGAGGAACTCCAGGGACGTGCCACCATTCCAAGAGTCCCCCAGATGTCTCAGTCCATTCCAGAGGAACCTCTTTTCCCTTCACCGGCTCGTCTTTCACGCCGAGGATCGACTCACACCAAGGTGGCACGTGGCACAGCCCTGTGGGAAAGCCTCGTGGGAAAGCCTCGAGGGACAGCCTCGAGGGAAAGTCGCAGATCCCTTGATCCACGTGACAGGAAGCGTGACACTACTGCTGCAGCTCGGGAGGAAAGCGCACGTGCATGCCCCCACTCGAGACGAGGCCTGACTCCCCTGGGGAGACTCAGAAGCACCCCAAGGTCCATGGCAACACTGGAGAGGAATCCTCAGGTTCCGGCCCCGACTCCACACAATGACTGAGGCCCCGGCATGGACGAGAGAGGAATCCCGAGAGGTCCCCTAGCAACTCGCATGGGGACTGGCCTTTCCTGAGGCCACCAGAGCGGGTCCCTGAGGTCCCCGTCGTAACTCGAGAAGACCTGCCGCAACTCGAGAAAATCCAGGAGGTTCTCCCCTCCAGGCGAGATGAGGCCCATTTCCGCTGAGGCGTCTCGAGTCTGATCACACCTCACCTCTGTAACTTCGAAAGGCTCCTTCACACCCTTGGTGCAAATCAAGAATTTCCCCGACCTAGCCGTCTCCACTCGAGAGGAATCACGAGGGTCCCGCCCACATCCAGAGGAGCCCCGTTTCCGCCTCGTAGCTCGAGATGAGGGATCCTTTCCCTGCTTCTTCGGGAAAGAGTTCCCGGCGTTCCCGTCGCATCTCAAGAGGAGGCCCTCTCAACAGGAACGGCGAGAGGAACTCCAGGGTCGTGCCACCATTCCAAGAGTCCCCCAGATGTCTCAGTCCATTCCAGAGGAACCTCTTTTCCCTTCACCGGCTCGTCTTTCACGCCGAGGATCGACTCCCACCAAGGTGGCACGTGGCACAGCCCTGTGGGAAAGCCTCGTGGGAAAGCCTCGAGGGACAGCCTCGAGGGAAAGACACAGATCCCTTGATCCACGTGACAGGAAGCGTGACACTACTGCTGCAGCTCGGGAGGAAAGCGCACGTGCATGCCCCCACTCGAGACGAGGCCTGACTCCCCTGGGGAGACTCAGAAGCACCCCAAGATCCATGGCAACACTGGAGAGGAATCCTCAGGTTCCGGCCCCGACTCCACACAAGGACTGAGGCCCCAGCATGGACGAGAGAGTAATCCCGAGAGGTCCCCTAGCAACTCGCATGGGGACTGGCCTTTCCTGAGGCCACCAGAGCGGGTCCCTGAGGTCCCCGTCGTAACTCGAGAAGACCTGCCGCAACTCGAGAAAATCCAGGAGGTTCTCCCCTCCAGGCGAGATGAGGCCCATTTCCGCTGATGCGTCTCGAGGCTGATCACACCTCACCTCTGGAACTTCGAAAGGGTCCCTCACACCCTAGGTGCAAATCAAGAAGTTCCCCGACATACCCGTCTCCACTCGAGAGGAATCACGAGGGTCCCGCCCACATCCAGAGGAGCCCCGTTTCCGCCTCGTAGCTCGAGATGAGGGATCCTTTCCCTGCTTCGTCGGGAAAGAGTTCCCGGCGTTCCCGTCGCATCTCAAGAGGAGGCCCTCTCAACAGGAACGGCGAGAGGAACTCCAGGGACGTGCCACCATTCCAAGAGTCCCCCAGATGTCTCAGTCCATTCCAGAGGAACCTCTTTTCCCTTCACCGGCTCGTCTTTCACGCCGAGGATCGACTCCCACCAAGGTGGCACGTGGCACAGCCCTGTGGGAAAGCCTCGTGGGAAAGCCTCGAGGGACAGCCTCGAGGGAAAGTCGCAGATCCCTTGATCCACGTGACAGGAAGCGTGACACTACTGCTGCAGCTCGGGAGGAAAGCGCACGTGCATGCCCCCACTCGAGACGAGGCCTGACTCCCCTGGGGAGACTCAGAAGCACCCCAAGATCCATGGCAACACTGGAGAGGAATCCTCAGGTTCCGGCCCCGACTCCACACAAGGACTGAGGCCCCAGCATGGACGAGAGAGGAATCCCGAGAGGTCCCCTAGCAACTCGCATGGGGACTGGCCTTTCCTGAGGCCACCAGAGCGGGTCCCTGAGGTCCCCGTCATAACTCGAGAAGACCTGCCGCAACTCGAGAAAATCCAGGAGGTTCTCCCCTCCAGGCGAGATGAGGCCCATTTCCGCTGAGGCGTCTCGAGGCTGATCACACCTCACCTCTGGAACTTCGAAAGGGTCCTTCACACCCTAGGTGCAAATCAAGAAGTTCCCCGACATACCCGTCTCCACTCGAGAGGAATCACGAGGGTCCCGCCCACATCCAGAGGAGCCCCGTTTCCGCCTCGTAGCTCGAGATGAGGGATCCTTTGCCTGCTTCGTCGGGAAAGAGTTCCCGGCGTTCCCGTCGCATCTCAAGAGGAGGCCCTCTCAACAGGAACGGCGAGAGGAACTCCAGGGTCGTGCCACCATTCCAAGAGTCCCCAAGATGTCTCAGTCCATACAAGAGGAACCTCTTTTCCCTTCACCGGCTCGTCTTTCACGCCGAGGATCGACTCCCACCAAGGTGGCACGTGGCACAGCCCTGTGGGAAAGCCTCGTGGGAAAGCCTCGAGGGAGAGCCTCGAGGGAATGCCACAGATTCCTAGATCCATGGGACAGGAAGCGTGACACTACTCCTGCAGCTCGGAGGAAAGCGCACGTGCATGCCCCCACTCGAGACGAGGCCTGACTCCCCTGGGGAGACTCAGAAGCACCCCAAGGTCCATGGCAACACTGGAGAGGAATCCTCAGGTTCCGGCCCCGACTCCACACAAGGACTGAGGCCCCGGCATGGACGGGAGAGGAATCCCGAGAGGTCCCCTAGCAACTCGCATGGGGACTGGCCTTTCCTGAGGCCACCAGAGCGGGTCCCTGAGGTCCCCGTCGTAACTCGAGAAGACCTGCCGCAACTCGAGAAAATCCAGGAGGTTCTCCCCTCCATGCGAGATGAGGCCCATTTCCGCAGAGGCGTCTCGAGTCTGATCACACCTCCCCTCTGGAACTTCGAAAGGCTCCTTCACACCCTTGGTGCAAATCAAGAATTTCCCCGACCTAGCCGTGTCCACTCGAGAGGAATCACGAGGGTCCCGCCCACATCCAGAGGAGCCCCGTTTCCGCCTCGTAGATCGAGATGAGGGATCCTTTCCCTGCTTCTTCGGGAAAGAGTTCCCGGCGTTCCCGTCGCATCTCAAGAGGAGGCCCTCTCAACAGGAACGGCGAGAGGAACTCCAGGGTCGTGCCACCATTCCAAGAGTCCCCCAGATGTCTCAGTCCATTCCAGAGGAACCTCTTTTCCCTTCACCGGCTCGTCTTTCACGCCGAGGATCGACTCCCACCAAGGTGGCACGTGGCACAGCCCTGTGGGAAAGCCTCGTGGGAAAGCCTCGAGGGACAGCCTCGAGGGAAAGCCACAGATCCCTTGATCCACGTGACAGGAAGCGTGACACTACTGCTGCAGCTCGGGAGGAAAGCGCACGTGCATGCCCCCACTCGAGACGCGACCTGACTCCCCTGGGGAGACTCAGAAGCACCCCAAGATCCATGGCAACACTGGAGAGGAATCCTCAGGTTCCGGCCCCGACTCCACACAAGGACTGAGGCCCCGGCATGGACGAGAGAGTAATCCCGAGAGGTCCCCTAGCAACTCGCATGGGGACTGGCCTTTCCTGAGGCCACCAGAGCGGGTCCCTGAGGTCCCCGTCGTAACTCGAGAAGACCTGCCGCAACTCGAGAAAATCCAGGAGGTTCTCCCCTCCAGGCGAGATGAGGCCCATTTCCGCTGAGGGGTTTCAAGGCTGATCACACCTCCCCTCTGGAACTTCGAAAGGGTCCTTCACACCCTTGGTGCAAATCAAGAAGTTCCCCGACATACCCGTCTCCACTCGAGAGGAATCACGAGGGTCCCGCCCACATCCAGAGGAGCCCCGTTTCCGCCTCGTAGCTCGAGATGAGGGATCCTTTCCCTGCTTCGTCGGGAAAGAGTTCCCGGCGTTCCCGTCGCATCTCAAGAGGAGGCCCTCTCAACAGGAACGGCGAGAGGATCTCCAGGGACGTGCCACCATTCCAAGAGTCCCCCAGATGTCTCAGTCCATTCCAGAGGAACCTCTTTTCCCTTCACCCGCTCGTCTTTCACGCCGAGGATCGACTCACACCAAGGTGGCACGTGGCACAGCCCTGTGGGAAAGCCTCGTGGGAAAGCCTCGAGGGACAGCCTCGAGGGAAAGCCACAGATCCCTTGATCCACGTGACAGGAAGCGTGACACTACTGCTGCAGCTCGGGAGGAAAGCGCACGTGCATGCCCCCACTCGAGACGAGGCCTGACTCCCCTGGGGAGACTCAGAAGCACCCCAAGATCCATGGCAACACTGGAGAGGAAACCGCAGGTTCCGACCCCGACTCCACACAAGGTCTTAGGCCCCGGCATGGACGGGAGAGGAATCCGGAGATGGCCCCTAACAACTCGCATGGGGACTGGCTTCTCCTGAGGCCACCAGAGAGGGTCCCTGAGGTCCCCGTCGTAACTCGAGAAGACCTGCCGCAACTCGAGAAAATCCAGGAGGTTCTCCCCTCCAGGCGAGATGAGGCCCATTTCCGCTGAGGCGTCTCGAGTCTGATCACACCTCCCCTCTCGAACTTCGAAAGGCTCCTTCACACCCTTGGTGCAAATCAAGAATTTCCCCGACCTAGCCGTCTCCACTCGAGAGTAATCACGAGGGTCCCGCCCACATCCAGAGGAGCCCCGTTTCCGCCTCGTAGCTCGAGATGAGGGATCCTTTCCCTGCTTCTTCGGGAAAGAGTTCCCGGCGTTCCCGTCGCATCTCAAGAGGAGGCCCTCTCAACAGGAACGGCGAGAGGAACTCCAGGGTCGTGCCACCATTCCAAGAGTCCCCCAGATGTCTCAGTCCATTCCAGAGGAACCTCTTTTCCCCTTCACCGGCTCGTCTTTCACGCCGAGGATCGACTCCCACCAAGGTGGCACGTGGCACAGCCCTGTGGGAAAGCCTCGTGGGAAAGCCTCGAGGGACAGCCTCGAGGGAAAGACACAGATCCCTTGATCCACGTGACAGGAAGCGTGACACTACTGCTGCAGCTCGGGAGGAAAGCGCACGTGCATGCCCCCACTCGAGACGAGGCCTGACTCCCCTGGGGAGACTCAGAAGCACCCCAAGATCCATGGCAACACTGGAGAGGAATCCTCAGGTTCCGGCCCCGACTCCACACAAGAGACTGAGGCCTCCAGCATGGACGAGAGAGTAATCCCGAGAGGTCCCCTAGCAACTCGCATGGGGACTGGCCTTTCCTGAGGCCACCAGAGCGGGTCCCTGAGGTCCCCGTCGTAACTCGAGAAGACCTGCCGCAACTCGAGAAAATCCAGGAGGTTCTCCCCTCCAGGCGAGATGAGGCCCATTTCCGCTGATGCGTCTCGAGGCTGATCACACCTCACCTCTGGAACTTCGAAAGTGTCCCTCACACCCTAGGTGCAAATCAAGAAGTTCCCCGACATACCCGTCTCCACTCGAGAGGAATCACGAGGGTCCCGCCCACATCCAGAGGAGCCCCGTTTCCGCCTCGTAGCTCGAGATGAGGGATCCTTTCCCTGCTTCGTCGGGAAAGAGTTCCCGGCGTTCCCGTCGCATCTCAAGAGGAGGCCCTCTCAACAGGAACGGCGAGAGGAACTCCAGGGACGTGCCACCATTCCAAGAGTCCCCCAGATGTCTCAGTCCATTCCAGAGGAACCTCTTTTCCCTTCACCGGCTCGTCTTTCACGCCGAGGATCGACTCCCACCAAGGTGGCACGTGGCACAGCCCTGTGGGAAAGCCTCGTGGGAAAGCCTCGAGGGACAGCCTCGAGGGAAAGCCACAGATCCCTTGATCCACGTGACAGGAAGCGTGACACTACTGCTGCAGCTCGGGAGGAAAGCGCACGTGCATGCCCCCACTCGAGACGAGGCCTGACTCCCCTGGGGAGACTCAGAAGCACCCCAAGATCCATGGCAACACTGGAGAGGAATCCTCAGGTTCCGGCCCCGACTCCACACAAGGACTGAGGCCCCAGCATGGACGAGAGAGGAATCCCGAGAGGTCCCCTAGCAACTCGCATGGGGACTGGCCTTTCCTGAGGCCACCAGAGCGGGTCCCTGAGGTCCCCGTCATAACTCGAGAAGACCTGCCGCAACTCGAGAAAATCCAGGAGGTTCTCCCCTCCAGGCGAGATGAGGCCCATTTCCGCTGAGGCGTCTCGAGGCTGATCACACCTCACCTCTGGAACTTCGAAAGGGTCCTTCACACCCTAGGTGCAAATCAAGAAGTTCCCCGACATACCCGTCTCCACTCGAGAGGAATCACGAGGGTCCCGCCCACATCCAGAGGAGCCCCGTTTCCGCCTCGTAGCTCGAGATGAGGGATCCTTTGCCTGCTTCGTCGGGAAAGAGTTCCCGGCGTTCCCGTCGCATCTCAAGAGGAGGCCCTCTCAACAGGAACGGCGAGAGGAACTCCAGGGTCGTGCCACCATTCCGAGAGTCCCCAAGATGTCTCAGTCCATACAAGAGGAACCTCTTTTCCCTTCACCGGCTCGTCTTTCACGCCGAGGATCGACTCCCACCAAGCTGGCACGTGGCACAGCCCTGTGGGAAAGCCTCGTGGGAAAGCCTCGAGGGAGAGCCTCGAGGGAATGCCACAGATCCCTAGATCCATGGGACAGGAAGCGTGACACTACTCCTGCAGCTCGGAGGAAAGCGCACGTGCATGCCCCCACTCGAGACGAGGCCTGACTCCCCTGGGGGAGACTCAGAAGCACCCCAAGGTCCATGGCAACACTGGAGAGGAATCCTCAGGTTCCGGCCCCGACTCCACACAAGGACTGAGGCCCCGGCATGGACGGGAGAGGAATCCCGAGAGGTCCCCTAGCAACTCGCATGGGGACTGGCCTTTCCTGAGGCCACCAGAGCGGGTCCCTGAGGTCCCCGTCGTAACTCGAGAAGACCTGCCGCAACTCGAGAAAATCCAGGAGGTTCTCCCCTCCATGCGAGATGAGGCCCATTTCCGCTGAGGCGTCTCGAGTCTGATCACACCTCCCCTCTGGAACTTCGAAAGGCTCCTTCACACCCTTGGTGCAAATCAAGAATTTCCCCGACCTAGCCGTGTCCACTCGAGAGGAATCACGAGGGTCCCGCCCACATCCAGAGGAGCCCCGTTTCCGCCTCGTAGATCGAGATGAGGGATCCTTTCCCTGCTTCTTAGGGAAAGAGTTCCCGGCGTTCCCGTCGCATCTCAAGAGGAGGCCCTCTCAACAGGAACGGCGAGAGGAACTCCAGGGTCGTGCCACCATTCCAAGAGTCCCCCAGATGTCTCAGTCCATTCCAGAGGAACCTCTTTTCCCTTCACCGGCTCGTCTTTCACGCCGAGGATCGACTCCCACCAAGGTGGCACGTGGCACAGCCCTGTGGGAAAGCCTCGTGGGAAAGCCTCGAGGGACAGCCTCGAGGGAAAGCCACAGATCCCTTGATCCACGTGACAGGAAGCGTGACACTACTGCTGCAGCTCGGGAGGAAAGCGCACGTGCATGCCCCCACTCGAGACGCGACCTGACTCCCCTGGGGAGACTCAGAAGCACCCCAAGATCCATGGCAACACTGGAGAGGAATCCTCAGGTTCCGGCCCCGACTCCACACAAGGACTGAGGCCCCGGCATGGACGGGAGAGGAATCCCGAGAGGTCCCCTTGCAACTCGCATGGGGACTGGACTTTCCTGAGGCCACCAGAGCGGGTCCCTGAGGTCCCCGTCGTAACTCGAGAAGACCTGCCGCAACTCGAGAAAATCCAGGAGGTTCTCCCCTCCAGGCGAGATGAGGCCCATTTCCGCTGAGGCGTCTCGAGTCTGATCACACCTCACCTCTGTAACTTCGAAAGGCTCCTTCACACCCTTGGTGCAAATCAAGAATTTCCCCGACCTAGCCGTCTCCACTCGAGAGGAATCACGAGGGTCCCGCCCACATCCAGAGGAGCCCCGTTTCCGCCTCGTAGCTCGAGATGAGGGATCCTTTCCCTGCTTCTTCGGGAAAGAGTTCCCGGCGTTCCCGTCGCATCTCAAGAGGAGGCCCTCTCAACAGGAACGGCGAGAGGAAATCCAGGGTCGTGCCACCATTCCAAGAGTCCCCCAGATGTCTCAGTCCATTCCAGAGGAACCTCTTTTCCCTTCACCGTCTCGTCTTTCACGCCGAGGATCGACTCCCACCAAGGTGGCACGTGGCACAGCCCTGTGGGAAAGCCTCGTGGGAAAGCCTCGAGGGACAGCCTCGAGGGAAAGCCACAGATCCCTTGATCCACGTGACAGGAAGCGTCACACTACTGCTGCAGCTCGGGAGGAAAGCGCACGTGCATGCCCCCACTCGAGACGAGGCCTGACTCCCCTGGGGAGACTCAGAAGCACCCCAAGGTCCATGGCAACACTGGAGAGGAATCCTCAGGTTCCCGCCCCGACTCCACACAAGGACTGAGGCCCCGGCATGGACGAGAGAGGAATCCGGAGATGGCCCCTAACAACTCGCATGGGGACTGGCTTCTCCTGAGGCCACCAGAGAGGGTCCCTGAGGTCCCCGTCGTAACTCGAGAAGACCTGCCGCAACTCGAGAAAATCCAGGAGGTCCTCCCCTCCAGGCGAGATGAGGCGCATTCCGCTGAGGCGTCTCGAGGCTGATCACACCTCACCTCTGGAACTTCGAAAGGGTCCTTCACACCCTAGGTGCAAATGAAGAAGTTCCCCGACATACGCGTCTCCACTCGAGAGGAATCACGAGGGTCCCGCCCACATCCAGAGGAGCCCCGTTTCCGCCTCGTAGCTCGAGATGAGGGATCCTTTGCCTGCTTCGTCGGGAAAGAGTTCCCGGCGTTCCCGTCGCATCTCAAGAGGAGGCCCTCTCAACAGGAACGGAGAGAGGAACTCCAGGGTCGTGCCACCATTCCAAGAGTCCCCCAGATGTCTCAGTCCATTCCAGAGGAACCTCTTTTCCCTTCACCGGCTCATCTTTCACGCCGAGGATCGACTCACACCAAGGTGGCACGTGGCACAGCCCTGTGGGAAAGCCTCGTGGGAAAGCCTCGAGGGAGAGCCTCGAGGGAATGCCACAGATCCCTAGATCCATGGGACAGGAAGCGTGACACTACTCCTGCAGCTCGGAGGAAAGCGCACGTGCATGCCCCCACTCGAGACGAGGCCTGACTCCCCTGGGGAGACTCAGAAGCACGCCAAGGTCCATGGCAACACTGGAGAGGAATCCTCAGGTTCCGGCCCCGACTCCACACAAGGACAGAGGCCCCGGCATGGACGGGAGAGGAATCCCGAGAGGTCCCCTAGCAACTCGCATGGGGACTGGCCTTTCCTGAGGCCACCAGAGCGGGTCCCTGAGGTCCCCGTCGTAACTCGAGAAGACCTGCCGCAACTCGAGAAAATCCAGGAGGTTCTCCCCTCCATGCGAGATGAGGCCCATTTCCGCTGAGGCGTCTCGAGTCTGATCACACCTCCCCTCTGGAACTTCGAAAGGCTCCTTCACACCCTTGGTGCAAATCAAGAATTTCCCCGACCTAGCCGTGTCCACTCGAGAGGAATCACGAGGGTCCCGCCCACATCCAGAGGAGCCCCGTTTCCGCCTCGTAGATCGAGATGAGGGATCCTTTCCCTGCTTCGTCGGGAAAGAGTTCCCGGCGTTCCCGTCGCATCTCAAGAGGAGGCCCTCTCAACAGGAACGGCGAGAGGAACTCCAGGGTCGTGCCACCATTCCAAGAGTCCCCCAGATGTCTCAGTCCATTCCAGAGGAACCTCTTTTCCCTTCACCGGCTCGTCTTTCACGCCGAGGATCGACTCCCACCAAGGTGGCACGTGGCACAGCCCTGTGGGAAAGCCTCGTGGGAAAGCCTCGAGGGACAGCCTCGAGGGAAAGCCACAGATCCCTTGATCCACGTGACAGGAAGCGTGACACTACTGCTGCAGCTCGGGAGGAAAGCGCACGTGCATGCCCCCACTCGAGACGAGGCCTGACTCCCCTGGGGAGACTCAGAATCACCCCAAGATCCATGGCAACACTGGAGAGGAATCCTCAGGTTCCGGCCCCGACTCCACACAAGGACTGAGGCCCCGTCATGGACGGGAGAGGAATCCAAAGAGGTCCCCTAGCAACTCGCATGGGGACTGGCCTTTCCTGAGGCCACCAGAGCGGGTCCCTGAGGTCCCCGTCGTAACTCGAGAAGACCTGCCGCAACTCGAGGAAATCCAGGAGGTTCTCCCCTCCAGGCGAGATGAGGCCCATTTCCGCTGAGGCGTCTCGAGGCTGATCACACCTCACCTCTGGAACTTCGATAGGCTCCTTCACACCCTTGGTGCAAATCAAGAGGTTCCCCGACATACCCGTCTCCACTCGAGAGGAATCACGAGGGTCCCGCCCACATCCAGAGGAGCCCCGTTTCCGCCTCGTAGCTCGAGATGAGGGATCCTTTCCCTGCTTCGTCGGGAAAGAGTTCCCGGCGTTCGCGTCGCATCTCAAGAGGAGGCCCTCTCAACAGGAACGGCGAGAGGAACTCCAGGGTCGTGCCACCATTCCAAGAGTCCCCCAGATGTCTCAGTCCATTCCAGAGGAACCTCTTTTCCCTTCACCGGCTCGTCTTTCACGCCGAGGATCGACTCCCACCAAGGTGGCACGTGGCACAGCCCTGTGGGAAAGCCTCGTGGGAAAGCCTCGAGGGACAGCCTCGAGGGAAAGCCACAGATCCCTTGATCCACGTGACAGGAAGCGTGACACTACTGCTGCAGCTCGGGAGGAAAGCGCACGTGCATGCCCCCACTTGAGACGAGGCCTGACTCCCCTGGGGAGACTCAGAAGCACCCCAAGATCCATGGCAACACTCGAGAGGAATCCTCAGGTTCCGGCCCCGACTCCACACAAGGACTGAGGCCCCGGCATGGACGGGAGAGGAATCCCGAGAGGTCCCCTAGCAACTCGCATGGGGACTGGCCTTTCCTGAGGCCACCAGAGCGGGTCCCTGAGGTCCCCGTCGTAACTCGAGAAGACCTACCGCAACTCGAAAAAATCCAGGAGGTTCTCCCCTCCAGGCGAGATGAGGCCCATTTCTGCTGAGGCGTCTCGACGCTGATCACACCTCACCTCTGGAACTTTTAAAGGGTCCATCACACCCTTGGTGCAAATCAAGAAGTTCCCCGACATACCCGTCTCCACTCGAGAGGAATCACGAGGGTCCCGCCCACATCCAGAGGAGCCCTGTTTCCGCCTAGTAGCTCGAGATGAGGGATCCTTTCCCTGCATCGTCGGGAAAGAGTTCCCGGCGTTCCCGTCGCATCTCAAGAGGAGGCCCTCTCAACAGGAACGGCGAGAGGAACTCCAGGGTCGTGCCACCATTCCAAGAGTCCCCCAGATGTCTCAGTCCATTCCAGAGGAACCTCTTTTCCCTTCACCGGCTCGTCTTTCACGCCGAGGATCGACTCCCACCAAGGTGGCACGTGGCACAGCCCTGTGGGAAAGCCTCGTGGGAAAGCCTCGAGGGACAGCCTCGAGGGAAAGCCACAGATCCCTTGATCCACGTGACAGGAAGCGTGACACTAATGCTGCAGCTCGGGTTGAAAGCGCACGTGCATGCCCCCACTCGAGACGCGGCCTGACTCCCCTGGGGAGACTCAGAAGCACCCCAAGATCCATGGCAACACTGGAGAGGAATCCTCAGGTTCCGGCCCCGACTCCACACAAGGACTGAGGCCCCGGCATGGACGAGAGAGGAATCCCGAGAGGTCCCCTTTCAACTCGCATGGGGACTGGACTTTCCTGAGGCCACCAGAGCGGGTCCTTGAGGTCCCCGTCGTAACTCGAGAAGACCTGCCGCAACTCGAGAAAATCCAGGAGGTTCTCCCCTCCAGGCGAGATGAGGCCCATTTCCGCTGAGGCGTCTCGAGGCTGATCACACCTCCCCTCTGGAACTTCGAAAGGGTCCTTCACACCCTTGGTGCAAATCAAGAAGTTCCCCGACATACCCGTCTCCACTCGAGAGGAATCACGAGGGTCCCGCCCACATCCAGAGGAGCCCCGTTTCCGCCTCGTAGCTCGAGATGAGGGATCCTTTCCCTGCTTCGTCGGGAAAGAGTTCCCGGCGTTCCCGTCGCATCTCAAGAGGAGGCCCTCTCAACAGGAACGGTGAGAGGAACTCCAGGGTCGTGCCATCATTCCAAGAGTCCCCCAGATGTCTCAGTCCATTCCAGAGGAACCTCTTTTCCCTTCACCGGCTCGTCTTTCACGCCGAGGATCGACTCACACCAAGGTGGCACGTGTCACGGCCCTGTGGGAAAGCCTCGTGGGAAAGCCTCGAGGGACAGCCTCGAGGGAAAGCCACAGATCCCTTGATCCACGTGACAGGAAGCGTGACACTACTGCTGCAGCTCGGGAGGAAAGCGCACGTGCATGCCCCCACTCGAGACGAGGCCTGACTCCCCTGGGGAGACTCAGAAGCACCCCAAGATCCATGTCAACACTGGAGAGGAATCCTCAGGTTCCGGCCCCGACTCCACACAAGAACTGAGACCCCGGCATGGACGGGAGAGGAATCCCGAGAGGTCCCCTTGCAACTCGCATGGGGACTGGCCTTTCCTGAGGCCACCAGAGCGGGTCCCTGAGGTCCCCGTCGTAACTCGAGAAGACCTGCCGCAACTCGAGAAAATCCAGGAGGTTCTCCCCTCCAGGCGAGATGAGGCCCATTTCCGCTGAGGCGTCTCGAGGCTGATCACACCTCCCCTCTGGAACTTCGAAAGGGTCCTTCACACCCTTGGTGCAAATCAAGAAGTTCCCCGACATACCCGTCTCCACTCGAGAGGAATCACGAGGGTCCCGCCCACATCCAGAGGAGCCCCGTTTCCGCCTCGTAGCTCGAGATGAGGGATCCTTTCCCTGCTTCGTCGGGAAAGAGTTCCCGGCGTTCCGGTCGCATCTCAAGAGGAGGCCCTCTCAACAGGAACGGCGAGAGGAACTCCAGGGACGTGCCACCATTCCAAGAATCCCCCAGATGTCTCAGTCCATTCCAGAGGAACCTCTTTTCCCTTCACCGGCTTGTCTTTCACGCCGAGGATCGACTCCCACCAAGGTGGCACGTGGCACAGCCCTGTGGGAAAGCCTCGTGTGAAAGCCTCGAGGGACAGCCTCGAGGGAAAGCCACAGATCCCTTGATCCACGTGACAGGAAGCGTGACACTACTGCTGCAGCTCGGGAGGAAAGCGCACGTGCATGCCCCCACTCGAGACGAGGCCTGACTCCCCTGGGGAGACTCAGAAGCACCCCAAGGTCCATGGCAACACTGGAGAGGAATCCTCAGGTTCCGGCCCCGACTCCACACAAGGACTGAGGCCCCGGCATGGACGAGAGAGGAATCCCGAGAGGTCCCCTAGCAACTCGCATGGGGACTGGCCTTTCCTGAGGCCACCAGAGCGGGTCCCTGAGGTCCCCGTCGTAACTCGAGAAGACCTGCCGCAACTCGAGAAAATCCAGGAGGTTCTCCCCTCCAGGCGAGATGAGGCCCATTTCCGCTGAGGGGTTTCAAGGCTGATCACACCTCCCCTCTGGAACTTCGAAAGGGTCCTTCACACACTTGGTGCAAATCAAGAAGTTCCCCGACATACCCGTCTCCACGCGAGAGGAATCACGAGGGTCCCGCCCACATCCAGAGGAGCCCCGTTTCCGCCTCGTAGCTCGAGATGAGGGATCCTTTCCCTGCTTCGTCGGGAAAGAGTTCCCGGCGTTCCCGTCGCATCTCAAGAGGAGGCCCTCTCAACAGGAACGGCGAGAGGAACTCCAGGGTCGTGCCACCATTCCAAGAGTCCCCCAGATGTCTCAGTCCTTTCCAGAGGAACCTCTTTTCCCTTCCCCGGCTCGTCTTTCACGCCGAGGATCGACTCCCACCAAGGTCGCACGTGGCACAGCCCTGTGGGAAAGCCTCGTGGGAAAGCCTCGAGGGACAGCCTCGAGGGAAAGCCACAGATCCCTTGATCCACGTGACAGGAAGCGTGACACTACTGCTGCAGCTCGGGAGGAAAGCGCACGTGCATGCCCCCACTCGAGACGAGGCCTGACTCCCCTGGGGAGACTCAGAAGCACCCCAAGATCCATGGCAACACTGGAGAGGAATCCTCAGGTTCCGGCCCCGACTCCACAATGGACTGAGGCCCCAGCATGGACGAGAGAGGAATCCCGAGAGGTCCCCTAGCAACTCGCATGGGGACTGGCCTTTCCTGAGGCCACCAGAGCGGGTCCCTGAGGTCCCCGTCATAACTCGAGAAGACCTGCCGCAACTCGAGAAAATCCAGGAGGTTCTCCCCTTCAGGCGAGATGAGGCCCATTTCCGCTGAGGCGTCTCGAGGCTGATCACACCTCCACTCTGGAACTTCGAAAGGGTCCTTCACACCCTTGGTGCAAATCAAGAAGTTCCCCGACCTAGCCGTCTCCACTCGAGAGGAATCACGAGGGTCCCGCCCACATCCAGAGGAGCCCCGTTTCCGCCTCGTAGCTCGAGATGAGGGATCCTTTCCCTGCTTCGTCGGGAAAGAGTTCCCGGCGTTCCCGTCGCATCTCAAGAGGAGGCCCTCTCAACAGGAATGGCGAGAGGAACTCCAGGGTCGTGCCACCATTCCAAGAGTCCCCCAGATGTCTCAGTCCATTCCAGAGGAACCTCTTTTCCCTTCACCGGCTCGTCTTTCACGCCGAGGATCGACTCACACCAAGGTGGCACGTGGCACAGCCCTGTGGGAAAGCCTCGTGGGAAAGCCTCGAGGGACAGCCTCGAGGGAAAGCCACAGATCCCTTGATCCTCGTGACAGGAAGCGTGACACTACTGCTGCAGCTCGGGAGGAAAGCGCACGTGCATGCCCCCACTCGAGACGAGGCCTGACTCCCCTGGGGAGACTCAGAAGCACCCCAAGATCCATGGCAACACTGGAGAGGAATCCTCAGGTTTCGGCCCCGACTCCACACAAGGACTGAGGCCCCGGCATGGACGGGAGAGGAATCCCGAGAGGTCCCCTAGCAACTCGCATGGGGACTGGCCTTTCCTGAGGCCACCAGAGCGGGTCCCTGAGGTCCCCGTCGTAACTCGAGAAGACCTGCCGCAACTCGAGAAAATCCAGGAGGTTCTCCCCTCCAGGCGAGATGAGGCCCATTTCCGCTGAGGCGTCTCGAGGCTGATCACACCTCACCTCTGGAACTTCGAAAGGGTCCTTCACACCCTTGGTGCAAATCAAGAAGTTCCCCGACCTAGCCGTCTCCACTCGAGAGGAATCACGAGGGTCCCGCCCACATCCAGAGGAGCCCCGTTTCCGCCTCGTAGCTCGAGATGAGGGATCCTTTCCCTGCTTCGTCGGGAAAGAGTTCCCGGCGTTCCCGTCGCATCTCAAGAGGAGGCCCTCTCAACAGGAATGGCGAGAGGAACTCCAGGGTCGTGCCACCATTCCAAGAGTCCCCCAGATGTCTCAGTCCATTCCAGAGGAACCTCTTTTCCCTTCACCGGCTCGTCTTTCACGCCGAGGATCGACTCACACCAAGGTGGCACGTGGCACAGCCCTGTGGGAAAGCCTCGTGGGAAAGCCTCGAGGGACAGCCTCGAGGGAAAGCCACAGATCCCTTGATCCTCGTGACAGGAAGCGTGACACTACTGCTGCAGCTCGGGAGGAAAGCGCACGTGCATGCCCCCACTCGAGACGAGGCCTGACTCCCCTGGGGAGACTCAGAAGCACCCCAAGATCCATGGCAACACTGGAGAGGAATCCTCAGGTTCCGGCCCCGACTCCACACAAGGACTGAGGCCCCGGCATGGACGGGAGAGGAATCCCGAGAGGTCCCCTAGCAACTCGCATGGGGACTGGCCTTTCCTGAGGCCACCAGAGCGGGTCCCTGAGGTCCCCGTCGTAACTCGAGAAGACCTGCCGCAACTCGAGAAAATCCAGGAGGTTCTCCCCTCCAGGCGAGATGAGGCCCATTTCCGCTGAGGCGTCTCGAGGCTGATCACACCTCACCTCTGGAACTTCGAAAGGGTCCTTCACACCCTTGGTGCAAATCAAGAAGTTCCCCGACCTAGCCGTCTCCACTCGAGAGGAATCACGAGGGTCCCGCCCACATCCAGAGGAGCCCCGTTTCCGCCTCGTAGCTCGAGATGAGGGATCCTTTCCCTGCTTCGTCGGGAAAGAGTTCCCGGCGTTCCCGTCGCATCTCAAGAGGAGGCCCTCTCAACAGGAATGGCGAGAGGAACTCCAGGGTCGTGCCACCATTCCAAGAGTCCCCCAGATGTCTCAGTCCATTCCAGAGGAACCTCTTTTCCCTTCACCGGCTCGTCTTTCACGCCGAGGATCGACTCACACCAAGGTGGCACGTGGCACAGCCCTGTGGGAAAGCCTCGTGGGAAAGCCTCGAGGGACAGCCTCGAGGGAAAGCCACAGATCCCTTGATCCTCGTGACAGGAAGCGTGACACTACTGCTGCAGCTCGGGAGGAAAGCGCACGTGCATGCCCCCACTCGAGACGAGGCCTGACTCCCCTGGGGAGACTCAGAAGCACCCCAAGATCCATGGCAACACTGGAGAGGAATCCTCAGGTTTCGGCCCTGACTCCACACAAGGACTGAGGCCCCGGCATGGACGGGAGAGGAATCCCGAGAGGTCCCCTAGCAACTCGCATGGGGACTGGCCTTTCCTGAGGCCACCAGAGCGGGTCCCTGAGGTCCCCGTCGTAACTCGAGAAGACCTGCCGCAACTCGAGAAAATCCAGGAGGTTCTCCCCTCCAGGCGAGATGAGGCCCATTTCCGCTGAGGCGTCTCGAGGCTGATCACACCTCACCTCTGGAACTTCGAAAGGGTCCTTCACACCCTTGGTGCAAATCAAGAAGTTCCCCGACCTAGCCGTCTCCACTCGAGAGGAATCACGAGGGTCCCGCCCACATCCAGAGGAGCCCCGTTTCCGCCTCGTAGCTCGAGATGAGGGATCCTTTCCCTGCTTCGTCGGGAAAGAGTTCCCGGCGTTCCCGTCGCATCTCAAGAGGAGGCCCTCTCAACAGGAATGGCGAGAGGAACTCCAGGGTCGTGCCACCATTCCAAGAGTCCCCCAGATGTCTCAGTCCATTCCAGAGGAACCTCTTTTCCCTTCACCGGCTCGTCTTTCACGCCGAGGATCGACTCACACCAAGGTGGCACGTGGCACAGCCCTGTGGGAAAGCCTCGTGGGAAAGCCTCGAGGGACAGCCTCGAGGGAAAGCCACAGATCCCTTGATCCTCGTGACAGGAAGCGTGACACTACTGCTGCAGCTCGGGAGGAAAGCGCACGTGCATGCCCCCACTCGAGACGAGGCCTGACTCCCCTGGGGAGACTCAGAAGCACCCCAAGATCCATGGCAACACTGGAGAGGAATCCTCAGGTTCCGGCCCCGACTCCACACAAGGACTGAGGCCCCGGCATGGACGGGAGAGGAATCCCGAGAGGTCCCCTAGCAACTCGCATGGGGACTGGCCTTTCCTGAGGCCACCAGAGCGGGTCCCTGAGGTCCCCGTCGTAACTCGAGAAGACCTGCCGCAACTCGAGAAAATCCAGGAGGTTCTCCCCTCCAGGCGAGATGAGGCCCATTTCCGCTGAGGCGTCTCGAGGCTGATCACACCTCACCTCTGGAACTTCGAAAGGGTCCTTCACACCCTTGGTGCAAATCAAGAAGTTCCCCGACCTAGCCGTCTCCACTCGAGAGGAATCACGAGGGTCCCGCCCACATCCAGAGGAGCCCCGTTTCCGCCTCGTAGCTCGAGATGAGGGATCCTTTCCCTGCTTCGTCGGGAAAGAGTTCCCGGCGTTCCCGTCGCATCTCAAGAGGAGGCCCTCTCAACAGGAACGGCGAGAGGAACTCCAGGGTCGTGCCACCATTCCAAGAGTCCCCCAGATGTCTCAGTCCATTCCAGAGGAACCTCTTTTCCCTTCACCGGCTCGTCTTTCACGCCGAGGATCGACTCACACCAAGGTGGCACGTGGCACAGCCCTGTGGGAAAGCCTCGTGGGAAAGCCTCGAGGGACAGCCTCGAGGGAAAGCCACAGATCCCTTGATCCACGTGACAGGAAGCGTGACACTACTGCTGCAGCTCGGGAGGAAAGCGCACGTGCATGCCCCCACTCGAGACGAGGCCTGACTCCCCTGGGGAGACTCAGAAGCACCCCAAGATCCATGGCAACACTGGAGAGGAATCCTCAGGTTCCGGCCCCGACTCCACACAAGGACTGAGGCCCCGGCATGGACGGGAGAGGAATCCCGAGAGGTCCCCTAGCAACTCGCATGGGGACTGGCCTTTCCTGAGGCCACCAGAGCGGGTCCCTGAGGTCCCCGTCGTAACTCGAGAAGACCTGCCGCAACTCGAGAAAATCCAGGAGGTTCTCCCCTTCAGGCGAGATGAGGCCCATTTCCGCTGAGGCGTCTCGAGGCTGATCACACCTCCACTCTGGAACTTCGAAAGGGTCCTTCACACCCTTGGTGCAAATCAAGAAGTTCCCCGACCTAGCCGTCTCCACTCGAGAGGAATCACGAGGGTCCCGCCCACATCCAGAGGAGCCCCGTTTCCGCCTCGTAGCTCGAGATGAGGGATCCTTTCCCTGCTTCGTCGGGAAAGAGTTCCCGGCGTTCCCGTCGCATCTCAAGAGGAGGCCCTCTCAACAGGAATGGCGAGAGGAACTCCAGGGTCGTGCCACCATTCCAAGAGTCCCCCAGATGTCTCAGTCCATTCCAGAGGAACCTCTTTTCCCTTCACCGGCTCGTCTTTCACGCCGAGGATCGACTCACACCAAGGTGGCACGTGGCACAGCCCTGTGGGAAAGCCTCGTGGGAAAGCCTCGAGGGACAGCCTCGAGGGAAAGCCACAGATCCCTTGATCCTCGTGACAGGAAGCGTGACACTACTGCTGCAGCTCGGGAGGAAAGCGCACGTGCATGCCCCCACTCGAGACGAGGCCTGACTCCCCTGGGGAGACTCAGAAGCACCCCAAGATCCATGGCAACACTGGAGAGGAATCCTCAGGTTCCGGCCCCGACTCCACACAAGGACTGAGGCCCCGGCATGGACGGGAGAGGAATCCCGAGAGGTCCCCTAGCAACTCGCATGGGGACTGGCCTTTCCTGAGGCCACCAGAGCGGGTCCCTGAGGTCCCCGTCGTAACTCGAGAAGACCTGCCGCAACTCGAGAAAATCCAGGAGGTTCTCCCCTCCAGGCGAGATGAGGCCCATTTCCGCTGAGGCGTCTCGAGGCTGATCACACCTCACCTCTGGAACTTCGAAAGGGTCCTTCACACCCTTGGTGCAAATCAAGAAGTTCCCCGACCTAGCCGTCTCCACTCGAGAGGAATCACGAGGGTCCCGCCCACATCCAGAGGAGCCCCGTTTCCGCCTCGTAGCTCGAGATGAGGGATCCTTTCCCTGCTTCGTCGGGAAAGAGTTCCCGGCCTTCCCGTCGCAACTCAAGAGGAGGCCCTCTCAACAGGAACGGCGAGAGGAACTCCAGGGTCGTGCCACCATTCCAAGAGTCCCCCAGATGTCTCAGTCCATTCCAGAGGAACCTCTTTTCCCTTCACCGGCTCGTCTTTCACGCCGAGGATCGACTCACACCAAGGTGGCACGTGGCACAGCCCTGTGGGAAAGCCTCGTGGGAAAGCCTCGAGGGACAGCCTCGAGGGAAAGCCACAGATCCCTTGATCCACGTGACAGGAAGCGTGACACTACTGCTGCAGCTCGGGAGGAAAGCGCACGTGCATGCCCCCACTCGAGACGAGGCCTGACTCCCCTGGGGAGACTCAGAAGCACCCCAAGATCCATGGCAACACTGGAGAGGAATCCTCAGGTTCCGGCCCCGACTCCACACAAGGACTGAGGCCCCGGCATGGACGGGAGAGGAATCCCGAGAGGTCCCCTAGCAACTCGCATGGGGACTGGCCTTTCCTGAGGCCACCAGAGCGGGTCCCTGAGGTCCCCGTCCTAACTAGAGAAGACCTGCCGCAACTCGAGAAAATCCAGGAGGTTCTCCCCTCCAGGCGAGATGAGGCCCATTTGCGCTGAGGCGTCTCGAGGCTGATCACACCTCACCTCTGGAACTTCGAAAGGGTCCTTCACACCCTTGGTGCAAATCAAGAAGTTCCCCGACCTAGCCGTCTCCACTCGAGAGGAATCACGAGTGTCCCGCCCACATCCAGAGGAGCCCCGTTTCCGCCTCGTAGCTCGAGATGAGGGATCCTTTCCCTGCTTCGTCGGGAAAGAGTTCCCGGCGTTCCCGTCGCATCTCAAGAGGAGGCCCTCTCAACAGGAACGGCGAGAGGAACTCCAGGGTCGTGCCACCATTCCAAGAGTCCCCCAGATGTCTCAGTCCATTCCAGAGGAACCTCTTTTCCCTTCACTGGCTCGTCTTTCACGCCGAGGATCGACTCACACCAAGGTGGCACGTGGCACAGCCCTGTGGGAAAGCCTCGTGGGAAAGCCTCGAGGGACAGCCTCGAGGGAAAGCCACAGATCCCTTGATCCACGTGACAGGAAGCGTGACGCTACTGCTGCAGCTCGGGAGGAAAGCGCACGTGCATGCCCCCACTCGAGACCAGGCCTGACTCCCCTGGGGAGACTCAGAAGCACCCCAAGATCCATGGCAACACTGGAGAGGAATCCTCAGGTTCCGGCCCCGACTCCACACAAGGACTGAGGCCCCGGCATGGACGGGAGAGGAATCCCGAGAGGTCCCCTAGCAACTCGCATGGGGACTGGCCTTTCCTGAGGCCACCAGAGCGGGTCCCTGAGGTCCCCGTCGTAACTCGAGAAGACCTGCCGCAACTCGAGAAAATCCAGGAGGTTCTCCCCTCCAGGCGAGATGAGGCCCATTTCCGCTGAGGCGTCTCGAGGCTGATCACACCTCACCTCTGGAACTTCGAAAGGGTCCTTCACACCCTTGGTGCAAATCAAGAAGTTCCCCGACCTAGCCGTCTCCACTCGAGAGGAATCACGAGGGTCCCGCCCACATCCAGAGGAGCCCCGTTTCCGCCTCGTAGCTCGAGATGAGGGATCCTTTCCCTGCTTCGTCGGGAAAGAGTTCCCGGCGTTCCCGTCGCATCTCAAGAGGAGGCCCTCTCAACAGGAATGGCGAGAGGAACTCCAGGGTCGTGCCCCCATTCCAAGAGTCCCCCAGATGTCTCAGTCCATTCCAGAGGAACCTCTTTTCCCTTCACCGGCTCGTCTTTCACGCCGAGGATCGACTCACACCAAGGTGGCACGTGGCACAGCCCTGTGGGAAAGCCTCGTGGGAAAGCCTCGAGGGACAGCCTCGAGGGAAAGCCACCGATCCCTTGATCCACGTGACAGGAAGCGTGACACTACTGCTGCAGCTCGGGAGGAAAGCGCACGTGCATGCCCCCACTCGGGACAAGGCCTGACTCCCCTGGGGAGACTCAGAAGCACCCCAAGATCCATGGCAACACTGGAGAGGAATCCTCAGGTTCCGGCCCCGACTCCACACAAGGACTGAGGCCCCGGCATGGACGGGAGAGGAATCCAGAGAGGTCCCCTAGCAACTCGCATGGGGACTGGCCTTTCCTGAGGCCACCAGAGCGGGTCCCTGAGGTCCCCGTCGTAACTCGAGAAGACCTGCCGCAACTCGAGAAAATCCAGGAGGTTCTCCCCTCCAGGCGAGATGAGGCCCATTTCCGCTGAGGCGTCTCGAGGCTGATCACACCTCACCTCTGGAACTTCGAAAGGGTCCTTCACACCCTTGGTGCAAATCAAGAAGTTCCCCGACCTAGCCGTCTCCACTCGAGAGGAATCACGAGGGTCCCGCCCACATCCAGAGGAGCCCCGTTTCCGCCTCGTAGCTCGAGATGAGGGATCCTTTCCCTGCTTCGTCGGGAAAGAGTTCCCGGCCTTCCCGTCGCATCTCAAGAGGAGGCCCTCTCAACAGGAACGGCGAGAGGAACTCCAGGGTCGTACCCCCATTCCAAGAGTCCCCCAGATGTCTCAGTCCATTCCAGAGGAACCTCTTTTCCCTTCACCGGCTCGTCTTTCACGCCGAGGATCGACTCACACCAAGGTGGCACGTGGCACAGCCCTGTGGGAAAGCCTCGTGGGAAAGCCTCGAGGGACAGCCTCGAGGGAAAGCCACAGATCCCTTGATCCACGTGACAGGAAGCGTGACACTACTGCTGCAGCTCGGGAGGAAAGCGCACGTGCATGCCCCCACTCGGGACGAGGCCTGATTCCCCTGGGGAGACTCAGAAGCACCCCAAGATCCATGGCAACACTGGAGAGGAATCCTCAGGTTCCGGCCCCGACTCCACACAAGGACTGAGGCCCCGGCATGGACGGGAGAGGAATCCCGAGAGGTCCCCTAGCAACTCGCATGGGGACTGGCCTTTCCTGAGGCCACCAGAGCGGGTCCCTGAGGTCCCCGTCGTAACTCGAGAAGACCTGCCGCAACTCGAGAAAATCCAGGAGGTTCTCCCCTCCAGGCGAGATGAGGCCCATTTCCGCTGAGGCGTCTCGAGGCTGATCACACCTCCCCTCTGGAACTTCGAAAGGGTCCTTCACACCCTTGGTGCAAATCAAGAAGTTCCCCGACATACCCGTCTCCACTCGAGAGGAATCACGAGGGTCCCGCCCACATCCAGAGGAGCCCCGTTTCCGCCTCGTAGCTCGAGATGAGGGATCCTTTCCCTGCTTCGTCGGGAAAGAGTTCCCGGCCTTCCCGTCGCATCTCAAGAGGAGGCCCTCTCAACAGGAACGGCGAGAGGAACTCCAGGGTCGTGCCACCATTCCAAGAGTCCCCCAGATGTCTCAGTCCATTCCAGAGGAACCTCTTTTCCCTTCACCGGCTCGTCTTTCACGCCGAGGATCGACTCACACCAAGGTGGCACGTGGCACAGCCCTGTGGGAAAGCCTCGTGGGAAAGCCTCGAGGGACAGCCTCGAGGGAAAGCCACAGATCCCTTGATCCACGTGACAGGAAGCGTGACACTACTGCTGCAGCTCGGGAGGAAAGCGCACGTGCATGCCCCCACTCGGGACGAGGCCTGACTCCCCTGGGGAGACTCAGAAGCACCCCAAGATCCATGGCAACACTGGAGAGGAATCCTCAGGTTCCGGCCCCGACTCCACACAAGGACTGAGGCCCCGGCATGGACGGGAGAGGAATCCCGAGAGGTCCCCTAGCAACTCGCATGGGGACTGGCCTTTCCTGAGGCCACCAGAGCGGGTCCCTGAGGTCCCCGTCGTAACTCAAGAAGACCTGCCGCAACTCGAGAAAATCCAGGAGGTTCTCCCCTCCAGGCGAGATGAGGCCCATTTCCGCTGAGGCGTCTCGAGGCTGATCACACCTCACCTCGGGAACTTCGAAAGGGTCCTTCACACCCTTGGTGCAAATCAAGAAGTTCCCCGACCTAGCCGTCTCCACTCGAGAGGAATCACGAGGGTCCCGCCCACATCCAGAGGAGCCCCGTTTCCGCCTCGTAGCTCGAGATGAGGGATCCTTTCCCTGCTTCGTCGGGAAAGAGTTCCCGGCCTTCCCGTCGCATCTCAAGAGGAGGCCCTCTCAACAGGAACGGCGAGAGGAACTCCAGGGTCGTGCCACCATTCCAAGAGTCCCCCAGATGTCTCAGTCCATTCCAGAGGAACCTCTTTTCCCTTCACCGGCTCGTCTTTCACGCCGAGGATCGACTCACACCAAGGTGGCACGTGGCACAGCCCTGTGGGAAAGCCTCGTGGGAAAGCCTCGAGGGACAGCCTCGAGGGAAAGCCACAGATCCCTTGATCCACGTGACAGGAAGCGTGACACTACTGCTGCAGCTCGGGAGGAAAGCGCACGTGCATGCCCCCACTTGGGACGAGGCCTGACTCCCCTGGGGAGACTCAGAAGCACCCCAAGATCCATGGCAACACTGGAGAGGAATCCTCAGGTTCCGGCCCCGACTCCACACAAGGACTGAGGCCCCGGCATGGACGGGAGAGGAATCCCGAGAGGTCCCCTAGCAACTCGCATCGGGACTGGCCTTTCCTGAGGCCACCAGAGCGGGTCCCTGAGGTCCCCGTCGTAACTCGAGAAGACCTGCCGCAACTCGAGAAAATCCAGGAGGTTCTCCCCTCCAGGCGAGATGAGGCCCATTTCCGCTGAGGCGTCTCGAGGCTGATCACACCTCACCTCGGGAACTTCGAAAGGGTCCTTCACACCCTTGGTGCAAATCAAGAAGTTCCCCGACCTAGCCGTCTCCACTCGAGAGGAATCACGAGGGTCCCGCCCACATCCAGAGGAGCCCCGTTTCCGCCTCGTAGCTCGAGATGAGGGATCCTTTCCCTGCTTCGTCGGGAAAGAGTTCCCGGCCTTCCCGTCGCATCTCAAGAGGAGGCCCTCTCAACAGGAACGGCGAGAGGAACTCCAGGGTCGTGCCACCATTCCAAGAGTCCCCCAGATGTCTCAGTCCATTCCAGAGGAACCTCTTTTCGCTTCACCGGCTCTTCTTTCACGCCGAGGATCGACTCACACCAAGGTGGCACGTGGCACAGCCCTGTGGGAAAGCCTCGTGGGAAAGCCTCGAGGGACAGCCTCGAGGGAAAGCCACAGATCCCTTGATCCACGTGCCAGGAAGCGTGACACTACTGCTGCAGCTCGGGAGGAAAGCGCACGTGCATGCCCCCACTCGAGACGAGGCCTGACTCCCCTGGGGAGACTCAGAAGCACCCCAAGATCCATGGCAACACTGGAGAGGAATCCTCAGGTTCCGGCCCCGACTCCACACAAGGACTGAGGCCCCGGCATGGACGGGAGAGGAATCCCGAGAGGTCCCCTAGCAACTCGCATGGGGACTGGCCTTTCCTGAGGCCACCAGAGCGGGTCCCTGAGGTCCCCGTCCTAACTAGAGAAGACCTGCCGCAACTCGAGAAAATCCAGGAGGTTCTCCCCTCCAGGCGAGATGAGGCCCATTTCCGCTGAGGCGTCTCGAGGCTGATCACACCTCACCTCTGGAACTTCGAAAGGGTCCTTCACACCCTTGGTGCAAATCAAGAAGTTCCCCGACCTAGCCGTCTCCACTCGAGAGGAATCACGAGGGTCCCGCCCACATCCAGAGGAGCCCCGTTTCCGCCTCGTAGCTCGAGATGAGGGATCCTTTCCCTGCTTCGTCGGGAAAGAGTTCCCGGCCTTCCCGTCGCATCTCAAGAGGAGGCCCTCTCAACAGGAACGGCGAGAGGAACTCCAGGGTCGTGCCACCATTCCAAGAGTCCCCCAGATGTCTCAGTCCATTCCAGAGGAACCTCTTTTCCCTTCACTGGCTCGTCTTTCACGCCGAGGATCGACTCACACCAAGGTGGCACGTGGCACAGCCCTGTGGGAAAGCCTCGTGGGAAAGCCTCGAGGGACAGCCTCGAGGGAAAGCCACAGATCCTTTGATCCACGTGACAGGAAGCGTGACGCTACTGCTGCAGCTCGGGAGGAAAGCGCACGTGCATGCCCCCACTCGAGACGAGGCCTGACTCCCCTGGGGAGACTCAGAAGCACCCCAAGATCCATGGCAACACTGGAGAGGAATCCTCAGGTTCCGGCCCCGACTCCACACAAGGACTGAGGCCCCGGCATGGACGGGAGAGGAATCCCGAGAGGTCCCCTAGCAACTCGCATGGGGACTGGCCTTTCCTGAGGCCACCAGAGCGGGTCCCTGAGGTCCCCGTCGTAACTCGAGAAGACCTG
This sequence comes from Budorcas taxicolor, assembly GCF_023091745.1. Taxonomy (NCBI): domain Eukaryota; kingdom Metazoa; phylum Chordata; class Mammalia; order Artiodactyla; family Bovidae; genus Budorcas; species Budorcas taxicolor. The sequence goes on along the minus strand of NW_026292123.1, from coordinate 608,336 downwards.
CCGCAACTCGAGAAAATCCAGGAGGTTCTCCCCTCCAGGCGAGATGAGGCCCATTTCCGCTCAGGCGTCTCGAGGCTGATCACACCTCACCTCTGGAACTTCGAAAGGGTCCTTCACACCCTTGGTGCAAATCAAGAAGTTTCCCGACCTAGCCGTCTCCACTCGAGAGGAATCACGAGGGTCCCGCCCACATCCAGAGGAGCCCCGTTTCCGCCTCGTAGCTCGAGATGAGGGATCCTTTCCCTGCTTCGTCGGGAAAGAGTTCCCGGCCTTCCCGTCGCATCTCAAGAGGAGGCCCTCTCAACAGGAACGGCGAGAGGAACTCCAGGGTCGTGCCCCCATTCCAAGAGTCCCCCAGATGTCTCAGTCCATTCCAGAGGAACCTCTTTTCCCTTCACCGGCTCGTCTTTCACGCCGAGGATCGACTCACACCAAGGTGGCACGTGGCACAGCCCTGTGGGAAAGCCTCGTGGGAAAGCCTCGAGGGACAGCCTCGAGGGAAAGCCACAGATCCCTTGATCCACGTGACAGGAAGCGTGACACTACTGCTGCAGCTCGGGAGGAAAGCGCACGTGCATGCCCCCACTCGGGACGAGGCCTGACTCCCCTGGGGAGACTCAGAAGCACCCCAAGATCCATGGCAACACTGGAGAGGAATCCTCAGGTTCCGGCCCCGACTCCACACAAGGACTGAGGCCCCGGCATGGACGGGAGAGGAATCCCGAGAGGTCCCCTAGCAACTCGCATGGGGACTGGCCTTTCCTGAGGCCACCAGAGCGGGTCCCTGAGGTCCCCGTCCTAACTAGAGAAGACCTGCCGCAACTCGAGAAAATCCAGGAGGTTCTCCCCTCCAGGCGAGATGAGGCCCATTTCCGCTGAGGCGTCTCGAGGCTGATCACACCTCACCTCGGGAACTTCGAAAGGGTCCTTCACACCCTTGGTGCAAATCAAGAAGTTCCCCGACCTAGCCGTCTCCACTCGAGAGGAATCACGAGGGTCCCGCCCACATCCAGAGGAGCCCCGTTTCCGCCTCGTAGCTCGAGATGAGGGATCCTTTCCCTGCTTCGTCGGGAAAGAGTTCCCGGCCTTCCCGTCGCATCTCAAGAGGAGGCCCTCTCAACAGGAACGGCGAGAGGAACTCCAGGGTCGTGCCACCATTCCAAGAGTCCCCCAGATGTCTCAGTATATTCCAGAGGAACCTCTTTTCCCTTCACTGGCTCGTCTTTCACGCCGAGGATCGACTCACACCAAGGTGGCACGTGGCACAGCCCTGTGGGAAAGCCTCGTGGGAAAGCCTCGAGGGACAGCCTCGAGGGAAAGCCACAGATCCCTTGATCCACGTGACAGGAAGCGTGACGCTACTGCTGCAGCTCGGGAGGAAAGCGCACGTGCATGCCCCCACTCGAGACGAGGCCTGACTCCCCTGGGGAGACTCAGAAGCACCCCAAGATCCATGGCAACACTGGAGAGGAATCCTCAGGTTCCGGCCCCGACTCCACACAAGGACTGAGGCCCCGGCATGGACGGGAGAGGAATCCCGAGAGGTCCCCTAGCAACTCGCATGGGGACTGGCCTTTCCTGAGGCCACCAGAGCGGGTCCCTGAGGTCCCCGTCGTAACTCGAGAAGACCTGCCGCAACTCGAGAAAATCCAGGAGGTTCTCCCCTCCAGGCGAGATGAGGCCCATTTCCGCTCAGGCGTCTCGAGGCTGATCACACCTCCCCTCTGGAACTTCGAAAGGGTCCTTCACACCCTTGGTGCAAATCAAGAAGTTCCCCGACCTAGCCGTCTCCACTCGAGAGGAATCACGAGGGTCCCGCCCACATCCAGAGGAGCCCCGTTTCCGCCTCGTAGCTCGAGATGAGGGATCCTTTCCCTGCTTCGTCGGGAAAGAGTTCCCGGCCTTCCCGTCGCATCTCAAGAGGAGGCCCTCTCAACAGGAACGGCGAGAGGAACTCCAGGGTCGTGCCCCCATTCCAAGAGTCCCCCAGATGTCTCAGTCCATTCCAGAGGAACCTCTTTTCCCTTCACCGGCTCGTCTTTCACGCCGAGGATCGACTCACACCAAGGTGGCACGTGGCACAGCCCTGTGGGAAAGCCTCGTGGGAAAGCCTCGAGGGACAGCCTCGAGGGAAAGCCACAGATCCCTTGATCCACGTGACAGGAAGCGTGACACTACTGCTGCAGCTCGGGAGGAAAGCGCACGTGCATGCCCCCACTCGGGACGAGGCCTGACTCCCCTGGGGAGACTCAGAAGCACCCCAAGATCCATGGCAACACTGGAGAGGAATCCTCAGGTTCCGGCCCCGACTCCACACAAGGACTGAGGCCCCGGCATGGACGGGAGAGGAATCCCGAGAGGTCCCCTAGCAACTCGCATGGGGACTGGCCTTTCCTGAGGCCACCAGAGCGGGTCCCTGAGGTCCCCGTCGTAACTCAAGAAGACCTGCCGCAACTCGAGAAAATCCAGGAGGTTCTCCCCTCCAGGCGAGATGAGGCCCATTTCCGCTGAGGCGTCTCGAGGCTGATCACACCTCACCTCGGGAACTTCGAAAGGGTCCTTCACACCCTTGGTGCAAATCAAGAAGTTCCCCGACCTAGCCGTCTCCACTCGAGAGGAATCACGAGGGTCCCGCCCACATCCAGAGGAGCCCCGTTTCCGCCTCGTAGCTCGAGATGAGGGATCCTTTCCCTGCTTCGTCGGGAAAGAGTTCCCGGCCTTCCCGTCGCATCTCAAGAGGAGGCCCTCTCAACAGGAACGGCGAGAGGAACTCCAGGGTCGTGCCACCATTCCAAGAGTCCCCCAGATGTCTCAGTCCATTCCAGAGGAACCTCTTTTCCCTTCACCGGCTCGTCTTTCACGCCGAGGATCGACTCACACCAAGGTGGCACGTGGCACAGCCCTGTGGGAAAGCCTCGTGGGAAAGCCTCGAGGGACAGCCTCGAGGGAAAGCCACAGATCCCTTGATCCACGTGACAGGAAGCGTGACACTACTGCTGCAGCTCGGGAGGAAAGCGCACGTGCATGCCCCCACTCGGGACGAGGCCTGACTCCCCTGGGGAGACTCAGAAGCACCCCAAGATCCATGGCAACACTGGAGAGGAATCCTCAGGTTCCGGCCCCGACTCCACACAAGGACTGAGGCCCCGGCATGGACGGGAGAGGAATCCCGAGAGGTCCCCTAGCAACTCGCATGGGGACTGGCCTTTCCTGAGGCCACCAGAGCGGGTCCCTGAGGTCCCCGTCGTAACTCAAGAAGACCTGCCGCAACTCGAGAAAATCCAGGAGGTTCTCCCCTCCAGGCGAGATGAGGCCCATTTCCGCTGAGGCGTCTCGAGGCTGATCACACCTCACCTCGGGAACTTCGAAAGGGTCCTTCACACCCTTGGTGCAAATCAAGAAGTTCCCCGACCTAGCCGTCTCCACTCGAGAGGAATCACGAGGGTCCCGCCCACATCCAGAGGAGCCCCGTTTCCGCCTCGTAGCTCGAGATGAGGGATCCTTTCCCTGCTTCGTCGGGAAAGAGTTCCCGGCCTTCCCGTCGCATCTCAAGAGGAGGCCCTCTCAACAGGAACGGCGAGAGGAACTCCAGGGTCGTGCCACCATTCCAAGAGTCCCCCAGATGTCTCAGTCCATTCCAGAGGAACCTCTTTTCGCTTCACCGGCTCTTCTTTCACGCCGAGGATCGACTCACACCAAGGTGGCACGTGGCACAGCCCTGTGGGAAAGCCTCGTGGGAAAGCCTCGAGGGACAGCCTCGAGGGAAAGCCACAGATCCCTTGATCCACGTGCCAGGAAGCGTGACACTACTGCTGCAGCTCGGGAGGAAAGCGCACGTGCATGCCCCCACTCGAGACGAGGCCTGACTCCCCTGGGGAGACTCAGAAGCACCCCAAGATCCATGGCAACACTGGAGAGGAATCCTCAGGTTCCGGCCCCGACTCCACACAAGGACTGAGGCCCCGGCATGGACAGGAGAGGAATCCCGAGAGGTCCCCTAGCAACTCGCATGGGGACTGGCCTTTCCTGAGGCCACCAGAGCGGGTCCCTGAGGTCCCCGTCCTAACTAGAGAAGACCTGCCGCAACTCGAGAAAATCCAGGAGGTTCTCCCCTCCAGGCGAGATGAGGCCCATTTCCGCTGAGGCGTCTCGAGGCTGATCACACCTCACCTCTGGAACTTCGAAAGGGTCCTTCACACCCTTGGTGCAAATCAAGAAGTTCCCCGACCTAGCCGTCTCCACTCGAGAGGAATCACGAGGGTCCCGCCCACATCCAGAGGAGCCCCGTTTCCGCCTCGTAGCTCGAGATGAGGGATCCTTTCCCTGCTTCGTCGGGAAAGAGTTCCCGGCCTTCCCGTCGCATCTCAAGAGGAGGCCCTCTCAACAGGAACGGCGAGAGGAACTCCAGGGTCGTGCCACCATTCCAAGAGTCCCCCAGATGTCTCAGTCCATTCCAGAGGAACCTCTTTTCCGTTCACTGGCTCGTCTTTCACGCCGAGGATCGACTCACACCAAGGTGGCACGTGGCACAGCCCTGTGGGAAAGCCTCGTGGGAAAGCCTCGAGGGACAGCCTCGAGGGAAAGCCACAGATCCCTTGATCCACGTGACAGGAAGCGTGACGCTACTGCTGCAGCTCGGGAGGAAAGCGCACGTGCATGCCCCCACTCGAGACGAGGCCTGACTCCCCTGGGGAGACTCAGAAGCACCCCAAGATCCATGGCAACACTGGAGAGGAATCCTCAGGTTCCGGCCCCGACTCCACACAAGGACTGAGGCCCCCGGCATGGACGGGAGAGGAATCCCGAGAGGTCCCCTAGCAACTCGCATGGGGACTGGCCTTTCCTGAGGCCACCAGAGCGGGTCCCTGAGGTCCCCGTCGTAACTCGAGAAGACCTGCCGCAACTCGAGAAAATCCAGGAGGTTCTCCCCTCCAGGCGAGATGAGGCCCATTTCCGCTCAGGCGTCTCGAGGCTGATCACACCTCACCTCTGGAACTTCGAAAGGGTCCTTCACACCCTTGGTGCAAATCAAGAAGTTCCCCGACCTAGCCGTCTCCACTCGAGAGGAATCACGAGGGTCCCGCCCACATCCAGAGGAGCCCCGTTTCCGCCTCGTAGCTCGAGATGAGGGATCCTTTCCCTGCTTCGTCGGGAAAGAGTTCCCGGCCTTCCCGTCGCATCTCAAGAGGAGGCCCTCTCAACAGGAACGGCGAGAGGAACTCCAGGGTCGTGCCCCCCATTCCAAGAGTCCCCCAGATGTCTCAGTCCATTCCAGAGGAACCTCTTTTCCCTTCACCGGCTCGTCTTTCACGCCGAGGATCGACTCACACCAAGGTGGCACGTGGCACAGCCCTGTGGGAAAGCCTCGTGGGAAAGCCTCGAGGGACAGCCTCGAGGGAAAGCCACAGATCCCTTGATCCACGTGACAGGAAGCGTGACACTACTGCTGCAGCTCGGGAGGAAAGCGCACGTGCATGCCCCCCACTCGAGACGAGGCCTGACTCCCCTGGGGAGACTCAGAAGCACCCCAAGATCCATAACACTGGAGAGGAATCCTCAGGTTCCGGCCCTGACTCCACACAAGGACTGAGGCCCCGGCATGGACGGGAGAGGAATCCCGAGAGGTCCCCTAGCAACTCGCATGGGGACTGGCCTTTCCTGAGGCCACCAGAGCGGGTCCCTGAGGTCCCCGTCGTAACTCGAGAAGACCTGCCGCAACTCGAGAAAATCCAGGAGGTTCTCCCCTCCAGGCGAGATGAGGCCCATTTCCGCTGAGGCGTCTCGAGGCTGATCACACCTCACCTCTGGAACTTCGAAAGGGTCCTTCACACCCTTGGTGCAAATGAAGATGTTCCTCGACATACCCGACTCCACTCGAGAGAAATCACGAAGGTCCCGCCCACATCCAGAGGAGCCCCGTTTCCGCCTCGTAGCTCGAGATGAGGGATCCTTTCCCTGCTTCGTCGGGAAAGAGTTCCCGGCGTTCCCGTCGCATCTCAAGAGGAGGCCCTCTCAACAGGAACGGCGAGAGGAACTCCAGGGTCGTGCCACCATTCCAAGAGTCCCCCAGATGTCTCAGTCCATTCCAGAGGAACCTCTTTTCCCTTCACCGGCCGTCTTTCACGCCGAGGATCGACTCACACCAAGGTGGCACGTGGCACAGCCCTGTGGGAAAGCCTCGTGGGAAAGCCTCGAGGGACAGCCTCGAGGGAAAGCCACAGATCCCTTGATCCACGTGACAGGAAGCGTGACACTACTGCTGCAGCTCGGGAGGAAAGCGCACGTGCATGCCCCCACTCGGGACGAGGCCTGACTCCCCTGGGGAGACTCAGAAGCACCCCAAGATCCATGGCAACACTGGAGAGGAATCCTCAGGTTCCGGCCCCGACTCCACACAAGGACTGAGGCCCCGGCATGGACGAGAGAGGAATCCCGAGAGGTCCCCTAGCAACTCGCATGGGGACTGGCCTTTCCTGAGGCCACCAGAGCGGGTCCCTGAGGTCCCCGTCGTAACTCGAGAAGACCTGCCGCAACTCGAGAAAATCCAGGAGGTTCTCCCCTCCAGGCGAGATGAGGCCCATTTCCGCTGAGGGGTCTCGAGGCTGATCACACCTCCCCTCTGGAACTTCGAAAGGGTCCTTCACACCCTTGGTGCAAATCAAGAAGTTCCCCGACCTAGCCGTCTCCACTCGAGAGGAATCACGAGGGTCCCGCCCACATCCAGAGGAGCCCCGTTTCCGCCTCGTAGCTCGAGATGAGGGATCCTTTCCCTGCTTCGTCGGGAAAGAGTTCCCGGCCTTCCCGTCGCATCTCAAGAGGAGGCCCTCTCAACAGGAACGGCGAGAGGAACTCCAGGGTCGTGCCACCATTCCAAGAGTCCCCCAGATGTCTCAGTCCATTCCAGAGGAACCTCTTTTCCCTTCACCGGCTCGTCTTTCACGACGAGGATCGACTCACACCAAGGTGGCACGTGGCACAGCCCTGCGGGAAAGCCTCGTGGGAAAGCCTCGAGGGACAGCCTCGAGGGAAAGCCACAGATCCCTTGATCCTCGTGACAGGAAGCGTGACGCTACTGCTGCAGCTCGGGAGGAAAGCGCACGTGCATGCCCCCACTCGAGACGAGGCCTGACTCCCCTGGGGAGACTCAGAAGCACCCCAAGATCCATGGCAACACTGGAGAGGAATCCTCAGGTTCCGGCCCCGACTCCACACAAGGACTGAGGCCCCGGCATGGACGGGAGAGGAATCCAGAGAGGTCCCCTAGCAACTCGCATGGGGACTGGCCTTTCCTGAGGCCACCAGAGCGGGTCCCTGAGGTCCCCGTCGTAACTCGAGAAGACCTGCCGCAACTCGAGAAAATCCAGGAGGTTCTCCCCTCCAGGCGAGATGAGGCCCATTTCCGCTGAGGCGTCTCGAGGCTGATCACACCTCCCCTCTGGAACTTCGAAAGGGTCCTTCACACCCTTGGTGCAAATCAAGAAGTTCCCCGACCTAGCCGTCTCCACTCGAGAGGAATCACGAGGGTCCCGCCCACATCCAGAGGAGCCCCGTTTCCGCCTCGTAGCTCGAGATGAGGGATCCTTTCCCTGCTTCGTCGGGAAAGAGTTCCCGGCGTTCCCGTCGCATCTCAAGAGGAGGCCCTCTCAACAGGAACGGCGAGAGGAACTCCAGGGTCGTGCCACCATTCCAAGAGTCCCCCAGATGTCTCAGTCCATTCCAGAGGAACCTCTTTTCCCTTCACCGGCTCGTTTTTCACGCCGAGGATCGACTCACACCAAGGTGGCACGTGGCACAGCCCTGTGGGAAAGCCTCGTGGGAAAGCCTCAAGGGACAGCCTCGAGGGAAAGCCACAGATCCCTTGATCCACGTGACAGGAAGCGTGACACTACTGCTGCAGCTCGGGAGGAAAGCGCACGTGCATGCCCCCACTCGAGACGAGGCCTGACTCCCCTGGGGAGACTCAGAAGCACCCCAAGATCCATGGCAACACTGGAGAGGAATCCTCAGTTTCCGGCCCCGACTCCACACAAGGACTGAGGCCCCGGCATGGACGGGAGAGGAATCCCGAGAGGTCCCCTAGCAACTCGCATGGGGACTGGCCTTTCCTGAGGCCACCAGAGCGGGTCCCTGAGGTCCCCGTCGTAACTCGAGAAGACCTGCCGCAACTCGAGAAAATCCAGGAGGTTCTCCCCTCCAGGCGAGATGAGGCCCATTTCCGCTGAGGCGTCTCGAGGCTGATCACAGCTCCCCTCTGGAACTTCGAAAGGTTCCTTCACACCCTTGGTGCAAATCAAGAAGTTCCCCGACCTAGCCGTCTCCACTCGAGAGGAATCACG